>NW_020897744.1:3426752-3458745 GCF_003984885.1 Neopelma chrysocephalum | reverse complement strand
TGGATCTGTCACTGGGATCCCAGTGTCTTGGATCTGTCACTGGGATCCCAGTATCTTGGATCTGTCACTGGGATCTCAGTATCTTGAGCTCTTTGGGATGGTGTCAGTGGAAAGATGAGCCTGCTAACCATGCATGAACCTCTTGAAAAACCTGTTGCGTTGAGGGGCTGGGTGCGAGACCTTGGGAAGGAGAAGGGAAGGAAATTCCTTGCCTTTGCTGCTTTGATGGTGTGAAAAGGAACACAGTGGTCTCAGGAGGCCTCTATAAAAGCTTTGAAAGTCTGGAAAAACAAAAAGTGGGTGTTTGGGGCCAAGTCTGTGATGCCTCATGGTGGCCCTGGTTGGGCTGCCTGAGCTCATAGCCTGGAGGAGATCACAGAGGGAGCAGCATTTGCAGATGAATTGAGTTTGACCTTTCCTGACACACCAGAGGATTGAAACCCCCATCATGGATTGACTCATTTCCCAGGAAAAACACCATTAGTCTTGCAGGACTCTGGCAGCAGGTGACAGTATGAAGGACGGGCAGAGGGCCCGTAAGGGCAGCGTGGCAGCTCTGTCACAGAGGTGTTTAAAACCAGATTAGACAGCTCTGACAAACCTGGGAGGGGTCAGACTCCTGCCTTGGAGCAAGTGGAATGGACAGCATGTCTCTCAAGTCCTTCCCAGCCCTGCCTGCCTGTGATGGACGCTGTAGGAGTGGGCTCTTACACACTGAGGCCCTTCCTCATCCTCCTGGAAAGCAGGATCTGTCTGGGCACGAATTATTCAGGGTAATTTGTCTGCCCAGAGCGAGTGGAGCCCAGGTCTGTGTACTGAGGGCTGAGGGTGATCCCACATCCACCAAGGGGATGTGAGCTGCTCCACAGGCTGTTTCAGAGGCAGAGGTGGGTGAGGAGCTGCTGGAGCTGTTCCATGAGCTGTTTGGAAGTGCTGTCTGCTCTCAGGGAGCCGAGTTTGAACCCATGATTCAGAGCAGGGACAGTGTTACACACAGAGCTCCCTCCCTTTTCTCTGCAGAGGCTGTGATGGGGGGAGAGCTGGCAGTGTGGATAATTACCAGCAATGGTTGTTGGGGAGAAGTATTTGGGAGGGATCACTGAGAAATTCCTGCCTTTAAATAGCCAAGGGCAAGAGGGAAAAGGAGCCATGAGATACGATCATGAAAATGATGTCTTGACCACAATCCATCTCAGATTGGTGCTGGGCTATCTGAGGGAGCAGTTATTTGTGTTAGGAGTCAGGAGAGTTATAAACAACAACGATGAGTTTAAGAAACCTGAAGGCATCCAATCTGGATTTTCTGGCAGCTGTTCCAGGAGTGGGAATCATCAGCAATTTGGAGGACCAGAGCATTTCCAAGGCCTTTACTCCTGTGCTGAACTTCAGAGAAATCTGGCAGGAGACTCAGGAGTTTTTAGGAGGAAATGACTACTGCAGAGCAATAACAGATCATTTTTTTTTCTTCTCTTAGGAAATTTAGGCTAAAAAGAAACTGGAATAAATGCATGTAGCAGATTATTTACTGTAAGCTATTCACCTACCTCTGCTTCAAACTAACTAGTTGAATGACTTGCTTATGCTTAAAATAAATGTTTATTTTAACCTAAACACATTGTAGAAAGCCTCAAACCCCCAGTGCTGCTATCAGCTAAATATATTTTCTCAGAGTATATGCAAGGCTGTAATTAAGGCTGTGTCAGATATTCCATTATATGTCTCTCATCTCCGTCTCTTAATATTTATCACCCATTTTCACATCACTCCGTCTTTACTCTGGGTGATCACTCAGACCTGGCACGGTATTTCCCCCTGAAATGGATTTAATCCACCACTGATGGTTTCAAACCTTCAGAACATCAGTAAAAGTTGTTTCCAGTTGGCTTTAAAAATGGGTCTTTAGCCATCGGCTGCCCACGCGCTGTCCCTGCCCTGGGGGGGTTGCTGTGAGCTGGGCTCATTTCCCAGCTTCCAGAGGAAGCGCTTTCCATCACCCCCTCACCCCTGGACCTGCACAAGGGTGCTCTGGGGATGGGACCCTGGCTGATCCAGGTTTCTGTCATGTCTTGGCCCCGGTGTTGGTCCCAAGTGTCTGTCCCTTTGCAGCCACGGTTGGGTCCGTGTTGGCTGGAGCCAGTTTCCCTCACAGAGAAGCAGTGTTTCCATGATAACACACATGGCAGGTGCTGGCTTGGGCTTCCAAGGATACACCTGGCTTCCCACAACTCTCCTGCTATGACCCAAGGTCTTGGATGTCATTCCAGACTGGAGTCAGGGCTGCAGTTTGCCTGTGGTTGGTGTGAAGGGCTCCTGGTGAGTTGTGTGAGGGTGTGTGTGTGACTGCACCTTCACCCCTCTCTGCCCTCCCTTGGAGGTTTTGGTACCAAACAGGTGGTTCATCCTTGGATCCTGCAGAGTGAGACAGAGTTCCTGGGCTCTGGAATGTTGCAGTGGGACTCAGAAATACCCTTTCCAGTTCTGCTGCTCCCCTGCCAGCAACTTTCCTCAGGGAGGAAGTGGTGATGACCATCTCAGCATCTCCCATGGCCTTTGTTTTCATAACAGACTTTACAGCTCATACTCACTGGGGATTTTAGGTGCTTCAGGTGACAGCAGAGGGATCCCAATGTCCTGGGGATTGGTGGCAGCAAGGACCTCGGGTGGCAGGAATGGAGGCTTTTGGAGAGCAAAGAGCAGGATAATCAGTGGGCATGGGGATGTCAGTGTGCTGTGTGCTGTGTCGACTATGCTAATTCATTCTGGCTGAAGGAGAAGCATTTATTATGTGTCAGGGGGAGTGTGATGAATGGGAACTCAGGTTTTCCCCTGTATTATTTCAGCTCTCCGGTCTGCTGGTGATTTATTCAGTAGCATTTATGGTGTTACTAGTCTAAAACCAAAGGGGAAATTTATTCAACCCTTTCCTGCCTTTCTTTTCCCTTTCTGTTTTATTATATTTCTGGGGTTTTTTCCTTCTGTTCAAAGACTTCCTTGCTTTTTGGGGTAGATGGATTACATTCCTGCACCAGGCAGGTGCTTTCCTGCTGTTCTGCTCTCCTGCAGCTTTTCCAGGGACTTCAAGTGCCCGACTTGGGTGATGGGCTCTTTCAAACTCTCCCACGTGGCACCGGAGGAGCAGCTGTGCATCAAGCTTTTCTGGAAGGCTGGTCCCAGTGGTGAGTGACTGAGCTTTTGAAAATCAAACCTAATGCTCTTTGAGAATAAAGCAAATACTCTGGCCTCTGACACATAAAATCTGATCCATAAAACAGATGAGACAGTTTGGGGCAATCGGCTTGCCCCTGTGTTTTGTGTTTTAATCTTTTTTTGACAGGAAAAAAAAAATCACTTCTTAGTGTCTTAAAATAAAAATGACTGTGTTTAACCACAGACCTATGTATGGCAAGGCTGGAAAGGTTTGGGAGATTTTAGGTACCTTTTCCCTGTGCTGTTCAGAGATCTCTGCATAATGCAGGACCTGCCTGTGTCTGCAAGCTGGTTAAAGCAGCATGTAAAGCAGTGCAGCTCCTCCAGTTTAATCCCGAATGCAGGTCAAAAGCTTTATCTCTGGGGCTGCCATCCATTGGCATCCTCCGTGTCCCTCAGGCACAGCAGCCTGGTCGTGCCACTGAACCAACCCTGAGGCCAGACCCATTCACTGGGTTGGTGTCAGGATGTTCCATGGGGGAACATCCTTCATGCCTGGAGTTCATAAACTGGGTGCTGGGCTCGATGTCCTGCTGGTGTTGGAAGAGCCAGCAGTGGGGAACCAGGCCCTGCTCTGGGGGAAATGGGAGGGCGTGTGGTAGCACTGGGTGCTCACCCTGAGCCCCAATTCCCTTGCTTTTGAGCCCGGGCACACGGAGACTTGTTGAAGGAAGTTTGCTGCTGGTAATAGGCTGGTTTTAAGTGGCACATAAAGCTGCCGGCTCTTTATGGAGGCTGTCGGGCAATAAGGACATGGGGAATTATGACAGTGGAGGCACCGTACGATAGTGCTTTGCAGATGATGTCTCACAGGGGATGCGCTATTTATTTATCTAAAGTAGCAGCTTTGCAGTGCTTTTCCAGAAGAACGGCTTCCAGGCCAGGATGTCTCAGTGCCTGCGTCCTCTTCTTCGTATTAGCTCTGACAGGCTCTAAATCTGGGGCAAAGAGGGGTTGGAGGGGCGAGGGAGCGCCATGGGAGACTCAGGATGATGTGGAGAGGAGCCATTTCCTGCTGGAGACCTGTGATATTTTCAAGGAAAGCTGGGCTGCTTTTGCTGAGAGCTGCATTTTCTTTTTTTGTGGCTACCGTTGTTTACAAACCGAGCTGTTCATTTAGGAGTAAAATGCTTAATTGCAACTGGCTTTTCTCAGTCTTGTACAGTCTTGTAGCAGCCAGGGAGGGAGGGGAGAGAATGAGAGGCTGTAAAAAAAGAAAAACATTAGTTTCCCTCCGGCTTTAACAATTGTGAAGGACTTTTACTGCCGCTGCAGCAGGAGACAGTTCCTTTCCTCACGTCTGGCCTGAGCTGGGATGTGGTGTGGCTCTGCCTTGTCGAGCAGCTGCACTTGTCCCCCTCAGAGACTGCAGCAGGGAGCGGATTCCTGCCTGCAGGAGGGCAGGACTGGGGTGGAGATTCTGGCCAAAGCCTCACCAAAGGGGTCTTGCCTTTAATTGTAATTGCCAGACCCCCTCCAGTGCTTGTGAAGAAAAATCTCATCCCCGACTGGCAAGGCTGATTCTCGTTTCCTACCAGACGGTGCATCTGCTTTCATAGCTTTTGCCTTGGGAAAAAAAAATCATCCTTTAGTGCTCCCAAGTGGGAGCTGGTGAAACCCACCCAGTCTGCCGGGCAGCTGGGTCTGCACAACAGCTCCACATTCCTGTTCCATCCTCCTTCCATCTGAAGCAGGGCCCAGAGGGTGGCACAGAGAGGGCAGGGCTGCTTGTACCCTCTGCTGGAAGGGTTTGGCATCGCAGGCCAGGAGCAGAGACATTTCTTCAGAGAATGAAGCAGAGCTCCTGATCGACCTCATGAATTAAAAGAGCCTGGAGCAATCCCCAACCCTTTCCATGGGAAGTTATACAGCCTGAATACCACCCTGCACTGGCTTTTGTGGGGCAGAACACTCTCTGTACAGGGGTGATCTAAAAGCACCGACCAAAGCCAGTTCCACCAACATGATGCAGGAGAGATTTCCCATAACATCCTTGTAAGGTAGCAGGATTACCATTCCCCTTCCTTTACTGAGAAGGCAAGTGGAGGCCCAGAGGAACAGCCTTTCCCAGGTTCTGTGGTGAGCAGTGAGCTGTGCTTGAGTTGTTTTCCTTCCTTCCCTTCTCCCTCGTTATATGCTGCATTTCACTCACAACAATATGCTCTGCCTTCCACCTCCATCTCCTTTGACTTCCAGGTGATGGCTCCTCCAAATTCCCTTCTACCCAGTCCCACAGCACAGCCTCTCAGCCTTATCCTTCAAGAAGCTGTGACCAGTTCCTCAAACAGCTCATGTTATCCCTTTGTCTTTCTGTGTTTCTCAAGTGAATAATCTGAGGTCATGATTATGAAAAGAACAAATGAACTAAATCCCATTATCCCAAGGGCTGCCCATGGGGGTTGGTTCAGTTAACCCACTCCATGGGAGGGCTGTGCTCCCTTCCCCGGGGGTGGGGGACCTCCAGCCTTGGGCTGGTGGCTGGATCCAGGAGTGCAGCAAGTGGAGGGCGATGAAAGAGGGGGAATAGTTCCAGGAGAAGGAATTACATACAGGAGGCAGTGAAATTTCAGTCATCCCTGAGCTCAGAGATGCTCCCTGTCATCCTGAGAGCTCAGCCTGTTCCTCATGGCACACCTGACTTGCAGTGGAGGCCAACAAGCCACCATTTCACCTAAGCCTGGACTCTGGCTTTGCTCTTATTTTTGCAGTAGGGTTAGGAGGTACTTCAGGAGTCAGACAAAAAAAGACAAGGAACAGGCTCTTGTTGGAGTCAAGCAAAGGAAAGCTTTTTCTTTGGGGTGCAAACCGAAAACCTTTGAGTCAAAACTGAAAACGGAAAGAACATTTTGCTCCATGTAACTTTTCATAGGCTGTTCAGGAAACCCGAAAATAGCAGCCTCGAAGAGAAGTGCTGAATTGGAGGAACTGGTGCAATAAAAAGGGTTGGCATTTCTGAACCAAAAAAGAAAAAAAACTTTCACACATTTGGGAGAGAAATAGTACCCCCAAAAATCTGTCTTCTTTCAACATATTTGCTCTTTTTCCAAAAAATACAGTCCGTTTTCACTTTCTGCTTGCTGGGATCTGATTAAAAGCCCTTCACATCCCTCTGTCAGACCGTGCAGCCAGACCTGGTGCTCCCTCAGCTCCAGGCAGACCTTTGTGAAATTACAGTCTGTCCTCCTGTCCTCAGGCCACTGAAATGCACAATTCCCAGCCTCAGCAGCGAGGATGGAATGAGCTGCTCAGGTCCTATGGAAATCTCTGGGTACCAGGATCTTTAGCCTCCTTCCTGCCGAGTTCATTTGTGTTTCTCCTGGCTGGTATCTGCCACCTGTGACCCCAAGGCACATATAAAGGATGGTTCTTGCAATAAAACTGCTTCTTGATATCACCAAAGGAGGGGAATACCAAGGAAATGTGGGAATATAAATCCAGGAAAAATGCACAATGTGGGAGGCCATAGCCTTACATGTGGGACGTGACCCTGGAGTCAGCAGGCAAAGGGAAAAGGGATGTTTGGCAGATATTGTTGGGCTGTGGGTGAGCTTGGAAGGCTGGAGGAGGGAAATTCTCTTTTCTGTCCCACGACACAGCTGAGATTTTTAAAATTTGATCTCCATATGGCTGTAACTATGATATTGTAACAGTTTTTGTCAAATGAGAGACATCCAGGATGAGAGAGTCTGGGCAAGAGAAGCTGAAAAGAGAAGGCTCTGAAATCCCTCCTTAGCTCCCTCCTGCCTGCGAGGGAGCAGGCAAACGTCCTCATTACAGGATTGCTGACTATGCCAGAGCCTCATCCTTCCCGAAAAACAAATGGAAGAATGAAATTAAGCTGCGAGGGATTGACGCATTCGGTAAATAATAATTTAGAGACAAATCCCTTTTGCTGGGCATTTCTAATTGTCTCCTGCCTGTGCACAGCTGGGTTATCTCACTGCTCAGCAAGGCTGGCACAGAGGCAGGGCTGAGGGGGTGTGTGGTGGGGGGTCCTGCCGTCCTCCTCCAAGGATAACACTTCCATGGAAGGCAGGCACACGAGGCACGTTGGGATGTTCATCCCAACAATGCTCAGCCTCCACCTCTTCAGAGCAGCACACCAAGGAATCTCCTCCCAGGTTGATGTAGGCAGGAGACCTTTAGGCAGCGTTTGAGCTCCTTGCAAGGGGTGAGAGACAATTACACTCACCACCTCCCTCATCAGTCCCGTCCCGTGTATAATTTACGATACATCATGTTACATTTTTATTACTACACCGTTTCTCAGGCTCTTGGCTGGCTTGATTCCCAGAAGGCAGTGCAGGAAGGCTTTTGTATCCAGAACTTAAACAGGAGGAGCGATCCCTCATGAGCCTTTGTATCTATATGTGGGTTTAACTCGCAGCTCCTAAAATAAGGTT
Source organism: Neopelma chrysocephalum (assembly GCF_003984885.1). Classification (NCBI taxonomy): domain Eukaryota; kingdom Metazoa; phylum Chordata; class Aves; order Passeriformes; family Pipridae; genus Neopelma; species Neopelma chrysocephalum. The sequence continues at coordinate 3,451,135 of NW_020897744.1, read as the reverse complement.
TAATAAAATGTAGGTTTGTGCGTTAATGATTCCCAAGACTTATTTTTCAATGGAATTGATACCAGAAAAAAAGGCTCAGAAGTAACAGAGGAAATGAGAGTCACCCCAGTCATCTGCATATAATGGCTTCCAGTATAGATTGCAATTGTGTTTGAATTATAGGGCAATTAGTCTGTCAGGCTGGAAAGTATTATACAAGACCCCAGGAATTTCTTTGGATCCTCTCAGTTCCTCTTAGCCTTGAAATCTAGAGAGGTTTTAACATGGAAAGATGTGGCACTGGGCTGTGCTAATGCCATGTATTGATTCACTGTAGCAGATGTTACTGGGCAGCTGACAGAACGGTGACATATAAATATGGAGGCTCCTAAAACACAGTCCTGGAGTGAAAGAACTGTGCAGGTGACAGAAATAGTCCTCCTCAGGAGCAGAAGCTTCCCTGGCAATAGCACATGGTGTGTCCGTGTGCGTGCAGAACCTTCCCCTTGGTTCGGAGTCAGGAGCCCGGCCTGAGACGTTCGTGCTGGAGCATTCCCTAAGTGTGGTAGGGATCACACTAGAATGCCTAAATTAACAAAATCTGGGGAGTTTTGGTGGAAAGATATATTTAATACCTGGCCTCATTCTGACATGAGCGATAACATAAGTGCCAAGGCAGGTTAAAAATAGGCAGCATCCCCAGCAAAGTTCAGGAGACCTGGAGCTGCTGGGAGAAAAACCCAGCACGGAAACAGGCACTGAGGGCAGGGGCTGAGTTTATTTATTCTCCAAAAATGATACTTCGCGTGTTCTAACACCTGTGTCTCAAAGAGGGTCATCTAATGAGTAACAGCTAATGAGCAACTGATAAGTTTCTTCTTAAAGGTTTCTCTTCTTGGTAATGCACTGGCTTGAATCCTGCTTGGGCTTGGGAGTAACCCTGTGTGCAGGCTGGAGTGGGTCATTTGGGATCAGTGACCCTGTGTGCAGGCTGGAGTGGGTCATTTGGGATCAGTAACCCTGTGTGCAGGCTGGAGTGGATCATTTGGGATCAGTAACCCTGTGTGCAGGCTGGAGTGGATCATTCAGGAATCTCAATACACTCTGCACCACCTAAATGACCACCTGGATTTCCTTTTGCCTGTCCCCCTGCCCTGTCTCATCTGGTTTGATTGCAGGCTCCTTGGAGCACAGCTTGTCCTTTCTGCAGCTCCTCACACACACAAGTACCTTTGCTCCAGCCTCATTGTTTCTTTTGAAGCTCCTGTTCTTTGTCCATTTATTCACCTCTCTCTCCTCTCTGCACTCAGGAAGTGACCTCCGAAAAGCAAGGCAGAGAGAAGTGTGTTCTCTGCTCCTGGGCAATAATCACACTGGCAAAGGGAGGAGAAGTCCAACATCCAGCCAGGAATCTGAAGGAAAGCCTTCCCTGTATTCTGGCAGGCTCCCAGAGGTTTGTCTCTGCCTATTCCAAGATGTGGACATGAGGGATCTCTAATAAGAATGTTGTTGCTGGCGATGGTCCCTATTTATTTTCTGCTCCAGGATTCACAAGGTGCTGGGCTCTGCCCAACATGAAGAGCTTTAGAGATAAGGGCAGAAGAGAGAGGAGAGAGAAATTCTGCTGCAGCCTCAAAACCCCACCAGTGACGCTGAAATATCTCTGCCTTTCTCTTTGCCTCTCTCTGCATTTCTCAGAAGGATATTTCCAACCTTGACTCCTGGGGGCAGAGATGCAGACTCCGAAGAAATCCAATTTAATGTGAGACACAGAAATATTTGGTAGATAAAGTGCTGTGGTTATTCCTTGCTTTCCTCTCTGTGCCTGGAATTGAAGCAGCTCCCTCTCTGCCGTGAACCAGTCTGAGCTTTCTCATTGCTCCTGTATGGATGGATCCCCTGTTTCCTCATGCAGAAGTTCATCTGAGGTACTGCCTTCCCAAATTTGCCTGGCCTGCAGGCAGTGGATCTAGGGAATGTATGAACTGTGGGCTATAAATACAGCGCTGTGAGCACCAGCAGGGCTGTTGGGGAGCCAGGATCTTAGAACATCTGCAGTGACTCTGCATGGATTTGCAGCATCCCTGATTCCCTGGATGGGTTTTCCTAGTGTACCAGTGTGCACTTCATTCTGCAGCAGATGGTCACACCCATGAAGCTGTGTGGTTTCACTCCTGGTGTCCCCCTATATCTATTCCTCCCTGCACCCTGGCACTAAGCAGACTTTTTTCTGCTCTCCCTGCCTGGCTCCCAACCTCTCACCCAGTCTGATGGCAGGTAAGAAGATAACACTCTTCTGCACAACCTGTTGCTCTCCTTGCATTGTTATTCCATCCCAGATTGTGAATGAAAAATCTTATTGCATGTGAGGGTGTGCTTGTAGCTGGTAATTAACACCCAGCTCGCTCTGCCAATGCATCTCATCGTTGCTTTACAGAAACCTAGAGCTGGAACAGAAGCCACCCAGAAAAACAACGTCTGCCAATTGAGTTAAACCTTAAGTAGAATCCCCAGCCAAATGTCTGCAGAGTGACTCTGGGAAGGATGCTGGCTCCTGCACCGAGCTCAGGAGGTGTTTTCCAGCTACAGGGCACAGGAGCTAACGAACGTTTAAGCGCTAATGGGACTTATGCAGATGTATCTCCCCCTCCTGTGTGCTGTGTTCCAGCTGGGAGCCGATGCTTTATGGGGAGTTAACTCCTCCAAACGTGTGGTGGAAGTGCTGACAGAGCTGAGTTTTAAGCAGTACTAATGGAAATGTGTGCTTTCCAGCTGAACTTGGGAACTGGGGTTAGACACGGCACACATGGAGGCAGAGTAAGTCCTGTACTAACAAATTAAGTTTGCAGCTTTCAAGGGAAGGACTGATCCGTACATGAAACACGCCTGCTGGCCATGTGGCCTGGCTCCAGCACTAGGGATTGCTCTCACCCACATGCCTTTTCCCCTCTTTGTCATCCTCTCTGAGCATGAGCTTAACACAAAGGCTGGCACCCCTGTCCAAAAGCCTCCCTAGCAAACATGCCCAAACCCAAGCCAAAGCAGCTGTCAGAGCCCAGCGTGTGAGTTTTCACTGCCCTGAACTCCCCACACTTTCTGGCACATGTGGAGCTGGGGAAGAGGAGTTTAATGGAGCTGATATCTTGGAGAGCAGCCCTGTCCCCAGTGGCCAGATTGCTCTGTGCTTCTCTGATGTGACACCGCTTCCACCAGGGATGTAATCTCCAAATGTGTGGGATTTTCTGGCTGCTATAAATTAAATGCCTGTCTGCGAGGGGAGCGAGGAGCTGGTGCATTAACCTGCTCTGTTAACTTACAGAGAATGCTGGGGAGTTGTGTGTGTGTGGGTTGTTTTGTTTCTCCCCAGCTGATTTCCCCCCCTCGTTCTGCTCGTGCTCCTGTGTGAGTCTGGCTCCTGAGAGCACTCAGAACCCCTTCCAGAGAGCCAAGCAGCACCAGGGCCATCAGAGTGGCTGTGCCCAGCCCCTGACCACCCACAGGCAGGAACAGGTACGGCCTCACGTGGCCTGGGTGCAAAGTGGGAAGAGAGTCAGATCCACAGTTTTGTAGCTGAGATGATGTTGCACCTGCAATAAGAATCTGCAAAGTGGCTCCAGCTCTGAGACCTCCCGGGACACAGCTTTTAGTTTTGGACCTCTGTAGCTCTTTGGTTACTCGTGCCACAGCATCAGACAGAGATGTGTGTGTACGTGCATACCCAGACACTTATAAATATACAGACACTTATAGTAAGAGACAATTTGCTGCTTCAAAGAGTCCAAGGGCCAGAATTGGAGAGGCATTTGCACGCCTGAGGCTGCACTGAAATGGGACAAGACCCAAGTGAGTTAGGCACATAATTGCTTAGGACAATTTTAAATACTCCTGGGCCACACACACGTATCTCCAGGGGTCTATATTGCCTTAGAAAACCTGGTCCTTAAGCAGTAAGCAGCAGGAGAGGCACAGGAAGGATCCCAGTGTTCGTTTGCCGTGCGGGAGTTGTGGCAAAGGAAGTCCCTGTGACTTGCCCAAAGTTATGTGAGAAGGCAGTGGCCTTTCATTTCTTCCATTTTGCTACTTCCCAGTGCCAACCCCCCCTCCCATTTGCACGAGGGCCGAACAATGGGAGACTCCCTCCTGTAGCAACTCAGCTCACCCCTTCCTGTGCCTTTCATCTGGGTCTGCCTGTAGCCACCAAACACGGACCTCTGACCAACCCAAGGAAGTTTCTCAGGAGTTGTCAGCTCCCAGAAGCAGCAGCCACAGTTGCAGGCTGCAGGACTCCGGTCTGGCCCCCTCCACCCCCCTCCCCCTCCCTTCAGTGTTTATCTGTGATTTCCTCTTGATTTGCAGTTTTACCGAGCACCGAGTTTGCAGCAGCCTGTGATTACCCTGTGTGGAGCCTCTCCCACTGACAGCATGATGAGCAGAGACAGTGCTCGGTGCATATACAATTTAAGCCAAGCAGGAGGCCAGTCCAACACCTCACTTGCCAATTAACTGAGTCGATATTGTGCACAGGATAACGTTTGTTGTTTGCCTCTGTTGCTAAAACACTTCCAGAATGTTTAGAGCCACACAGCAATATCCCCACCTCCCCGCTGTAGGGATGAGCTCTTCAGAAAAAACAGGATGCTCTGAGGGCAATAGCCACGGAGGGAGAAAGGGAATGGGGACCTCCATGGTCTGTGTGCATCAGGGTTTTGTGTGAATGCAGCAGCAGCCGCTACAGGCCTGTCCAGGGTGGGGGAAATGAGAGTCTCTTCCACTGATCAGCCAATACACTGTGCAGATGCAGGGGACTGAGAAATTGCATCTGTGCAGATAAAAAGGCCCTCAAGAAGATGCGAGACAGTGGAGAGACCAAGAGACCATCTGCAAAGCAGCCACAGAAAGGAGCCACAGGCAGATCTGGTTCCCACCAACCTGCCTTGCTTTCCATGCCACAGCGAGCTGTGCCTCCTCTCTGCTTCACCAGGGCTGTGTCTGTGCTGTGTCCGCTGCCAGCTCGAGGCAGAGGGAATCCAGCTGAGAGAAACTGCAAGGGGGTGCAGGTTTCTCCCATGTAGCAAGTGCCTGCCCTGGGAGCAAACCTGGGCACCTGGGCACGGCTGCTCTCCTCGTAGGGCACTGTGACTCCCAGGGAAGCAGCACCTCCTGCCAGAGGTACCCCCTGCCTTGCTTTCCTTCTGAGGGTGAGCTCCCACTTCTTCCTGGGGCTAGGTGGGATCTGGGGGCACCTTCCCAGCGCTCAGGTAGCACATCAGTGGGAATCACTCGTGCTTGCAGGGGAAGCAAAGACATGTTCTTGGCAAGATTCACCCTTCTGCTGGAGGACTTCGAGATCGCCCCAGGCAAACTGATGTTGGTTCTCTCAAGACAAGTTTGTGCCTCAGGTTTATTTCTTTTCCTGAAGTACACAGACAATGTTTTCCTGCCTCTCTGCAGTGACATGATGATGTATGTCCGTGAGGCACTTCCAGACCCAGGCAAAGGCGGCCGCAGCAGCTCAGAGAGCCCTTGGCTCCCGCAGAGATTTTGGGATGCACTAGCCCTCTTGTGTGGGGACAGTGGGGTGATGGCAGCACAGGAGAGGAGACAGAGCCACACACCATTTTCCTTCAGTATTTGCACCCTTCGTCCATTGTTATCAGTATTATAAAACATCAGTGTCCACCTGAGCTCAGAAGAGGCCTCTTCTCATGATCATGAACAAAAAAATCCCTATTAAGCTGAAGCCTCATCACTCCATTCCTCTACCAGCTCCCAGGACTGTGTTTCCTGGTTGGTCTCTCACCATCCTTCACCGTGTGCCATGTTCACTGAAAGCACCTGGTCACCACAAGCGTAGGCTGTCCCCTCTCCCCCTTCTCTTCCTCCTTCCTGGGCTTCACCAGGAAGTATTTATTAAGTGTCAAAGTGATAAATGAAAAGTCGTATTTTATTGTGAATTATTCCAGCCCTGCAGTGGAGCCCAGATCTATCGCCTCAGAGAGTTATTAACTGCTTACCGCAGAGAGCTATAAAATCCTCATCATTTTCTCCAGTCTCTGCTCTGTCAGGGTGAGGGAAAGAGAACCAGATTATCACACAAGATGGTTGGGAAGCTGCTTCCAAAATTCTCCTTTGATTGGAGTCTAGTGTTGGCTGGAATGATTTCATCAGAGCAAGACAGGTCTCTTGTGAAACACCTTGGCTGGGGTTGGTTCTTCCCAGCATGTGCTTCTCGTTTTCGGGTTGCATCACTCCAGCGCCTCATGAAACAGCCCTCGGGAATCTCACTCTGACAGTGGTGTCTGTATTTCTTCCCTTGGTGGCTTTTATTCAGAGGCACAATAGTAAAGCAAATGCCACTCCAGGTGCAGTCAGTGCTGCCTTTTGAATTTCTCTCATTGTCTTTCTCCAAAGACACCCCAAAGCTTTCTAAACTGGTAAAGGTATTCACATGCCCTTCATTGCTGCACTTGGGACATAAAAATGTCAAGTCCATCAGCTTCTTGCCCAGGCTGCAAAGCAAATTCCTGGTGCAGTTTCACCACTTGAAGTGCTTGAATAGGAGCTGAATTCCTGTTGACACCAATTGAATTAGGAATGTGCTCTTCACTTCTTTTGCTTGATGAGAAGTGCTCTTGGCTCCTCGTGTCCTGCAGCCATCTCAGAACAAAGGCCCTATTGGCTCTTCCCATAGTCTGACTGCTGCTGTTTCCATCAGCGTTGCCTCAGCACTTTTGAGCCTTGTGCTGGCACAGGTTGGTTCCCGGGCAGCTGTGGGTGGCTGAGTTGTGTTGGTTCCTGTGCCCAGAGGGGACCTTGGTGCCAGGACCTGGGTGGCACGATGGCCCAGTGAGTACATTGAGGTATCTGTTGTTTCCCAGGTGGTGCAGGAATCATTGCTGCTCCCACACCAGTGTCTGACAAGGACTCACATCTTGGTCATTGTAGGGCTTGTTCCTGCCTGCAGCAGAAAGGCCAAAGGTTGACTGCACCCAAAAGGCTGCCAAGGCCTTTCACCACACCCTGGTGATCCAGGGCTGGACACTTGGGTGGTCCAGTGCAGGAGGAATATGTCCTGTCTAGGTGAGTTTGTTGTCACCTTTCTCACAGGTGCTTTTTCTGCCTTGGATTTTACTCCTGCTCCACGGTAATGACTTGTCTTTGTAGCACTGGTAGTCCAGAAAAGGTTGGCTGTGGAATCTACCAGGATATAAAAAGGTTTAGGTTGATCAAGAGATGAAGACTTCCCTCATCTTTGCAAAGACATTTGACAGCTAAATTCATGGGTCTCCAGGACTTCTCCAGAGTTTGTTTGCAACTGGAAGATTGTTGATAGGTAGAACAAACCTTTCTTAGGACAATGAATATAACAAAGGCTGGATCATCTTCCATACCTTCATATAAATGGGTCTTTACTGTATGTCTGCGTCTGCTTGAATTTGCAATCTTGGAAGCGATTAAACGTGCATGTACTGAGTGTGCTTTGGACTTGGACAGGCTTGCTCAGAAAAGAGAGGGAAACTACAGTGGGAACCGTTGAGAGCCAGTGGATTCAATCCCTTGACCTGTAAGATCTGTCAACGTCTTGTAAGATCTGGTAGGTGTAAAGATGGGCTAAATTCATGTTTGGAGCTTTACTTCTTAGTTGGAGATACAACATCTAAAGCAAGATCATCATCAGCATCTAGGTCATCCTCAAGAGCAGCAGGCATTTTATGTGCTCCAAAACAGCAGCAGCAGCAGAGGGGGGTGAGGAGGAATCATAGCTTGAAGCGTGGTGGACTCTTGGGGCTCTTGACATGTTGCTGCCTCCATTAAATGAAACTCCACTTCTAATTATAACCCATAATTATAGCCTTCAACCAATGTGATTTGTAAAGAGAGGGGTCATAGAACCGAGATCACTCTGAGATTGACTGCGCAGTGGATATCAGTAAACATCCCTGACTGCCTCCCAGAGCCTGACAGAGATGGAAAGGGCTAATGCAACACGGCAGGGCACGCAGCTGGATTGATGGGAGCAGTGGTGTGGCCTCTGGCCCCCGAAGATATTACGTGACAAGGCAGCGAAAGCTGCAAACACGAGGGCGATCCATCTATTCGGCGTGACAGCATTAGACAGAGGTTAAGGAGCTCTTGGACTGCTCTCAGCATCAATGAATGGTCTCCAGCAGGCATCTGCATCAACATGCTTGGTGCCAGGCTCCTGCTCTGTGCCAGACCAAACATCCCTGTGTTAGAGCCCATCACCTCGAGAATGCACCCGGGCTGGGAGGGTCCCTTGTCCCTGGAAATGGGTTGCTTGGAAAAGCTGCGCAGCCCAGGAGGGATTCGGTTGCAGGTGAACTTTTTAAGAGCACGGGATGAGAGAGAGAGTTTTGTTTTGTTAGCTAGAAACCCCTGTGGTCAGACTGGGTGAGCTGCTGTAAATGTTGCAGTGTTGGCTTGAAATTTTGGTCATGGGTCTCAGGTTTGCTACTGTGCATTTCTTTAATGGCCTCCAAGAGTGGTGCAAGTTCCTCTCCCAGGGCTGGTACCAGGTGCAACTGAGACTGTGAGAGCAAGGGTCAGTCCTGTGGGTTATCTGGTCAGAAATAACCTGTGGGTTGCTCTGCTCTGGCCTCTTGCACTTGTCAAGCTTGGAAAAGTGCAATGGGTGACCTCTGCACCAAGTCTAATAAGTTGTGGTTCCTCCCATACTCTTCTGGTTTGGATCTAAGTGATGGAGAATTAGCACTTTGGTCAGCTCTTCCAGGGAATAGTTCCTCTCCCTGTTAATATTTGTGTTTCAGATGCCACTGAAATATTTCAGTCTCAGCTTACAGCCACGGGGTCCTTGGTGTACTGAGACAGCTGAGGTGATGGAGACAGAATGAAAAATCAAAACCAGATCCTCTCTCATTTGCCCGGTGGTATAATTGCCCTTGGACTTAAACTGTGTGGGAAAGGAGACAGGACTGTTTAGAGGACATAAACTACTGATTGAGAGGAGAGAGTTGGTTTGGCTCTGCTCCAGACAGCTTGATTTTGAGTTTGTTTTCCCTGGAAATGGGTTGTGCAGCTGTGTGTCCTTTGACTCACCAATTCCTGCACATCTCAGCCCATTTGAGCCCCATTTGGTGGAGGGATGATGGTCTCAAAAGGGATGATGCCCGTACAAGTTTCACAGAAGCAGGGGTGAGGAAGAGGAAAGGGACTTCGCAAGGCTCAAATGCCGCAGTTCCAACTTCATCAGTTGGACAAAGAGATCCAGAACATCTCCCCGGTTGAAAAAGCTTCAGTAAGATCCCACAGGCGGTGAAGAGCGAAACACAAAACAATTTAGAAATTTGATTTAACTGTGCTGGTGTTCAAGAATTTCATCTTTATTTACCTTCATAGCAATGCAGAGCCCAGCTGGCTCGAAAGTGTGCAGACATCTAACGAGAGACCGTCTGACCCCAGGCTGCCACAGCCTGAGCGGGAAAGGTGGCCAACAGCCATTTTACGGATGGGCAGCTGAGGCAAAGAGAGATTAAATTGTGTTCTCCGAGTCCCACAGGGTGGCTGGTTGGCTGTCAGCCAGTTCTCTCTTCCTTTCTTGTCTCTAATTCGATTCTTTGATCAGAGGGTTTGGCTTTTGTTTCTCTAGCTCGTCCAACCTCCTCCTTGTCTCCAGCAGCCTTGTTACAGATTGTAGCGGGCTCTGCTGCGCTGGCACGATCATTGTTCTGCTCGGCAGGATGGGATGTACGTCTGAGTAATTCTTTGCATGAGTTGTCTTTCTCTCAGAGACGTTTCTCTGGTTTCTGTGATACGGAATAAATTGCAGTACACAGCTTATTAGAAAAACAACGAAAAAAACATAAACAAACCTTCAAAATCAAGGCGGTTCAAAGCAGCAAACAGCAGAGTCCAACATAAACAAGCTGTAGGAATATAGTTAGAAACTCTCCCACTGGCTTCTGGGATAGACTTGCCAACAGCCTCTGCTCCCTGGGTCATCAGGTGCTGAACTCTGGGTTGATCACATTCACAATCATATTTTCACCCTCTGAACTGCACGGCAAGGGGCACCCTGCCCTGCGAGGGAGGGAGGATCTGGGTGGGAATGCTCAGCTTGTGAGATGCTTCCCAGCAGTGCCTGTGGCCAGATCCTGAGTCTTCCTGTTGACCAGCTGCATTCCTGAGGAGAGGAAACCAGTGTCCAAGTGCTTCTCTGGGAGACCAGCACATCCCTGCAGCTCTGCTGACAAGGGGTGTGTACAGAGCCCCTGTGCAATTAGTGCAGCCACTGAGAGAGATTTGGGCAGGGGGGTCTGGGCACTGCCCCAGGGTCACAGTACAGCCGCCAGCAGGTTGGATTCCAGAGCCTGGAGCTGGGAATCTCCGATGGAGAAATCCTGGCCAGCTCAGAGGTATGTTCTGGAAGGATCCCTCTGCTTCTCCTGCTTTTCACTGTGAGTTGCTGCCTCTGAACACCATGGGGGTTTGACAACCTGTGGGAAGATATTCCAGGCCCACAGGCTTCCCATCTCCTGGCACCTGGAGTGGAAAGCACTTCATGCCATGCTCTTTTTGGATAAAACAGCTTCCACCCCTCTGCACCCCTTAGCAATGCAGCTAAAATTCTTCCCAACTAAAAATCAGATTTGCCAAGAATGTCTTTATTGATTTACAGAGTTCACCTTTATGAACATCTCCAGTATTTCTCTCTGGACAAAATAAAGCAATATTAAACATTGTAATAATAAATCCAGGGCACCCTCTTCTCTCCAGGGTGTAAGGTTATCCAAATGTATGCTCTGGTATTTATCATTTACCAACAACACTATTTAAACTACAATATTTGACAGGAGTGGTTGTGTCAGGTGTGATGGAGTGTGTGTTATAAAAGGACATTAAGAGAGACTTTGCATTTGTCCTTCAAACATAAAGTCGATTCTTGCATGATTGGTACTTCAGAGATCATCTGCAGCACAAGATTAACTGGGAGCAGCACTCAGGGAAGTCAGATGGCTGGAACCCAGTGGCTCTGTGCTGCAGTCTCTCTCTGTACTTCTGCAGGGTGCATGAAAGGTCTTTATCAAGTTCACCTGTGCTGTTCTGCAACCTCCAGGTGAGGCTTTTTCAGAGGAGATCACACCCCTCCTGAAAGATTTTGAGTTGGAGGCAAAAACTTTTAACTTCATCAGGAAATCCTTCACTCAATACGTTCTGCAGTAGTGAGAAGTGTCTGTAAACAGGCTCAAATCCAGCTATTTTGGTTGGTGCTTTTAATCTAAGAGCTACCCTGGTGAGCACGAGCGTGCTTCGGTCTCAGGGGCCCTTCGGGGCACCAGCCCTGAACAGGAGTGTTAATGCTTCATCACATGGTGGGTGGCTGAGGGCAGAGGGGTCAGGAACTGACCTTTGCACAAAGTATGATTGATAAGGATTCCCTGCTGAGCTGGGGAAAGGATGGAGGGAACTGTAAGGAAACCACAAGCTCGGCGTGAGCACAAGGTATCAGACGTGCACGGTCTGCGGTGCGTGGAGGCACTGCCACCGAGTGAAGGACGTATGGAAAACACCCCCTGGAAAAGAGGATAAGGAAAACACAGCATGATACTGGCTCGTGGGAGGACAATGAAAAACATTTCTGCAGCGAGGCTTTTGCTAAAAAGGTACTATTTCATTTAGAGAAATGAGGAACGCTGCAGCCCGTGGATTAACTGGCGTGTTTACACATCTCCATCCGGTTGTCACAGCTCGCCCTGTGTTCTGCAGTAGTGGTTCTTGTCCTGGGAGGGACAGTCTGGGCAGAGCGGTGAATCCTGGCCGTGGAGCTGCCAGATGATGTGCCAGCCTGGAGCTGGGGGCCCATGGCCAGTGCTAATTACTGGCCAGTGTTCAGCTGCAGGCACCTTGTGACAGAGCTGCGCCCCTGCACTGCCTGTTGGACAAACAGCAGCGAGCCCTGGGTGCTGCACAGCCAGGCAGGGAGGGGAAAGGGTTCTTCTCAACTCTGTCTGGGCAACTGGTGGCAGAGGCAGGAACACACAAGGTCTTCTCTGTTACCTCCTGCAGTTGCGTTGAAGAAGATGCAGTTCCAGGCTATAGGTGGGCTGGAGAGACGAAAATATTTAAAATCGAAAATACTGAATATCAAGAACGAAAAAAAAAAAAAGATAAAAAGGAGCAGGGCACTCAGGTGTTTCATTATCCCTCAGGTAACTCCGAGCTGAAGTGTGTGGATCTTAGCAGGGGGGAGGCATTAGTTTTGTAATCCCTTGTTTGCAGGAACGCGAGGCTCTCGGCATGCTCCGGGATCTTAAATGACTCCCATAATCTATTTACCAGTGCTGTGAAGTTCACCCTTTTAGACTAGATTATGGTAATAATGGTATTGTGCAGCAGATGAAATTAGTTTTTCTACACAGTTTTGTTTCATCTCAGTGGCTAAATGTGTGAAATAAAAGGTGCAATTGGCAATATTTTCATGGCTAAGCCAGTTTCCTCCCACATCCACCCTGGAAACACAGATCCTTCCTCATATCCTGGGGACAAGCTGACTGCCAAGCAATGCATGAAAGGACTGTGAGAAGCAAGGGATTTTTAAAATTTATATCTGCCATTAGGATAATTTTTGAGATTTATGAATTTTCAGATGATTTGGGATTGTTAAGAACATCTCACATGGGCTGGCATCTGCCATGGACTGTGGCAGCCCCCAGGGATACTGGGATCATGTCCATTTTGCTTTCTCACTTGCACACTCCAGTAAAAAGTGCCCCACATAGAGACAAGGGCTCGTTTGTGACACTGGAGGCTCCTCTGTGCCCCGGCATTCCCTTTAAATCAACTCTTCTGTGGGAAGTATTTACAGGAATAGGAACACTGACCTCTTTTCTCATCCCTTTTTGAACCTGTGGTTCAGAAAAGATTTCAAAAACCAACATTTGCCCTCAGCAAAGGTTCACATCTTTTTTTTCCAAAAATCAACTGAAAACTCCCTAATTTTCCATAATCTTGTTTGGGACCAATCAGTGTCCACTGATTGGTCACATTGAGCCAATCCACCGGGGAGAATTAAGTCCCTGCCATTCAAACTTTACCTCCTGCGATGCATTTTGGTAATTTCTCTTCATGAGCTGCTGCAGGAGGTAAAATTTAGACTATGGATTCTTATCACACATCCCAGATTTGCCTGGATGAACATCCAAGCCGGGAACCAGCTTAGAAATTTCCCAAGAAGATTTTGTTGTTTTCATGTTCTGAACAGATAGCAAACTTTATCTTACATTTTGCACGGAGTGGTCCAATCCCAGCTTCCCACCTTAATCAGGGATTTCTGCAACCATCAGTGTCCTAACAATGGGGCCAGGGGAGAGTAAAGTCTTTTCTTAGCTTCACTAGCACATTCTTTAAGTCTAATCTTAAAGATTTGTATCGGGAAGTGGAGAGAGACGGGGAAGAAGTGCTGCTTGTTTTGGAGGGGGTGAGAAAGTAGGTCAGACAGCAAAGTGTATTATTGTTACTAATTCAGTGCAGAGCCTGCGCTCCAGGAAAGGAGCAAAGCTTTGTTGTAGCACTTTGTTGAGTACTCCTTGCACTTGGGAACGTGGTGTGACAAAAAGCCTTCAAAACTGAGCAGAAGGGACTCCAGGCCGAGCCAAAACGCAGCCACCTCGAGGGCTGAACACAAAGGGGCTTTATCAGCCGAGCCCTGGCCACGGGAGATCAAAGAGCTCTGTGTAGCCTTAGAAACACCAGGCTGGGAAGAGGAGAGGGTGTTTTACACACACAATCACCTCAGAGCCCCTCCAGCACCTGTGTGAAGAGTGCTGTGGATTTCCCCAGTGGGGATTCTCACAGCTGGGACAAGCAGCAGGCTGGTTTCTGCCTCTCGTGCCTGTAAGTTCATTAGCTTTCTCCCTGGGTTGATGAAGAGACTTGTGCCCTTACCAGTCCCTGCCTCACTGGTACCCACAGCCCTCTGTCCTGGTTTAAGCCCAGATGGAAATCAAGCAGCACCCAGCTGCCTGCCCACCCTGGTGGAGTGGAGAGGAGAATCAAAGCAAAACCTGTAGGTTGAGATAAGAACAGTTTAAAAATCAAAAATAAAGCAAAAATACAATAAAAATAATGGTAAATGATAACAGTGATGATAATAATAAGGGACAAAATAAATGATGCACAGTGCAATTGCTCACCACCTGCTGACTGATGCCAGACCCCCCCTTCCCAAACCCAGGTAATTCCCACCAGTTTATACACTGGGCATGATGTTCTATGGTATGGAATATCCCTTTGGCCAGCTCAGGTCACCTGTCCCAGTTGCATCTCCCACCTGTCCTGCCTCTGCTCCTTCCCAGTTTCCTTTATGAACCTCCTCACTGGCAGAGCAGAGAAGAAAAGAGTCTCTGACTTAGGATAAACACAATAGCAACAACCCGAAACATCGGTGTGTTATCCACACCCCTCTCTTTCCAAACCCAGAACAGCACTGTAACAGCTACCAAGAAGAAATTAGTCCTGGATTAAACCGGGACACCTCCCCAGCACTGAGCCTTTAATGAGCTGATAAACACTCAGGCCCTTGTTTTCTTCTGTTTCTGACGAAAAGCAGCAGCTGGAACCACACACATCCCTGAGGCTGCTGCACCACGGCCTGGAGGGGAAGAGGGATGGACGGGCTGTTGGATAAACCTCATTTCACTTGTGGGCTGTGGCAGGATGATGACTCTGGGGTGATGGTGAGGAAGGAACCAGCTGCAGTGTGACAAGCGGCTCCTTTCACACCCGCAGTGACAAGCACACCCAGCACGTGTGAAGAGGGTGGAGGTGCACAACTCCAAGCCAGGGATGAACACAGCTGCCAGCTACAGTATGGACCTATCTCCTGCTATTCAGGGCTGCTGGTGGGTTCCACATCAGCCTTGGGGGCTAGACAGGATGAGGAGTGTGTGTGTACATGGGGTTTTATTCTTCAGTCTAATTTTTGGCAATAATCATACGTAATTTTCATGCACTGCCTTATGTCAGCTTCATTCATCACAACGTGATGGCCAATTAGTCATCTCTAACTATTAAGCAATGCTAACAGCTACTTTAAATGCAAGCAGAGCCTTAATCTATTTCTAACTCAGATGGACGGTGATACTTGTAATTAGGACATCAAACAGAGGAGAAATGTGTTATGTTTCTAGCTGAGGGAACCTTTGCATTGAACTATTTCAGGAATAATTATGTATTATCTTTATTAACATGGCCCGGGTTAGTAAATAATGGGTCATGCTTTTGCATTTGGGGTGTTAAATATTGTGGATTCAGGCTGAACTCCAGATTTCAGTGCTGTCTCATTTGCTGTGAGAGGCTGCCTTGCCAGAGCATTCATCACAAGTGCAGGTTTACTGGGAAAGGGCTTCCTCATACCCCACCCAGGTTCCTTGTTGACAGTTCCTCTTACTCATCCTGCTGCTCTGATTGGAACATCAGGCTAATCCAGGGTTTACAGTGGTGGGTGAAGTTCTTCCAGAGAAAAAAAAGCAAAGTAAAAAAGGGTGAGCAAGCCATTGCAATAAACATACATTGATATACATCCTCAGACGTGCTCTGGCCTAAGGAGTGTGTGTGACAAAAATCAGATAAACACCTACCAGGTATTGATGAGAAAATTCAAACTGAGCGTGTCCTTCACCAGAGGAGCTGAGAACCTGCTCACTCCCTTGTTTGGAGATTAGTAAGAAGGAGAGGGGAGAATCAGAGAGGAGTTGTTTTGAAAGCAGAAGCTTTCTATTTAAAACAACAAACAGGAAAAGGGGAAACAATCAGTGTCAAATATTCATTGGGGGGGAAAGAAAGATATGGAAATTAGTTAAAACTGAATGCATTTCTTACTCTGGAGATGAGTCTCTGTTTTTCTGCAGCCTTATTAATCAGCCTCTTCCTGTCTCTCCTGTTAGAAGAGGCAAGGGAGGGCAGAAACCCGGTGCACCAGACTGTGAGAGCTACAGGACACTCTGCACATGTATTAACAACATTAACATTGCCATTCCTTGATTCCAGCTTTAATCGACCTTCTTTTCTCCTAATGAGCCTCTCAGCGAGGTGTTTGCCTCTTGCAGCGAAGAGTTATGTTCTCTTTTTCTTTCTTCCACTGGAAACCCACATTTAGGACCTCGCTAAAAAAGTCCCTTATCCCCCTGTTCCTCACATCTGGGCTGATGTTCCCAGGAAGGTTCTTTGTCAACCATGGCTGGAAGAGCCTTGGTTGTGCCTTTCTCTTTGAGAAACACAAGTGATTCAATGCAACAGCTTCAGTGAGGGTCCTGAAGACTCAGGGCCTCCCCTTCATCCTTGCAGCCGGATCAGAGACACCCAGCTCGTGGTACCGAGTTCCCCCGTGCTCTCCCACACATCTTTTGTTTGGCATTCGAATGTAGGACTCCACGTTTTCAGGGTCACCTCCTGTGCCTGCCTCTCCATATGGAAATCCTGCAGTGAGGCGTGTAACAAATGGATAATGACTCCGGTGTGGTGCTGGCTCTGTGGGGAGGCACTAATGGCCCGTCAGGCGGAAGGGCTGCCTGATGTTCATTAAACCCAGGAAATGCCCTGAAGCTCAGCAGGAACTGCCACGTAAAATACACGTGGAAAGACAAGGAGGGGTATCCAGCCACTGGCAAAGGTACCTTCAGCCAGCCTGGCCTGTGTCCAGAAGCATTGCCAAATCAGGGGAGGATCTGAAATGGAGGAAGCTTTTAAGAGGTGGAAAAAAACATGGGTGAACTGTTTGTCTCTCCCAATACTGGGCTAGAGTCCTCTAAAGGAAATGATGGAGAACTTTTGCAGGGCCAGTCCCTTTTTTGGAATGATAAAACAGGCAGAAGAAATTGAAGTTGATCTAAGGATTGACTTAGGCTGCCATCTTTGGCCCACCTCAGGTCAACTCGAGGTTGGAGCCAGCTCCGTGGTTCCACTCCAGTGTGATGCACAGACTGGGGCTGGTCATCTGACAGCAGCCTTCCTGTGACATCTGAAGCCTTGTCCTACACTGTTCAGTCATTCCCTCAGGTTCTGTCCATGCTGCAATAAGATCCATGCTGGATCCATGATCATTCTGAGCTAAGATCCACCCGAGCTGCCCCCAGGTCCAACTCAGTGCTCCAGTGGAGCAAGGCACTCTTCCCTCTCCCCACCCAGGTGTCTCCTCCTCCTCCTGCCCCATCACTGTGCTCTTACAAACACAGACCTGCTCTCCTGGGCTCTTAAGGCAATTATCCTGTCTGTGAAGAGGAAACCTTCTCCCTTCTTCTGTTCAACCCATCAGAGCAGCGTATTTTGGACTATTTGGGTTCTGCCTTTTATCCCGATCTCATTTCATTTGCTTTTACCTTTTCAGGGATGAATATCCCATTTATCTCCATCTCCCCTTTTACATGTTATTTCTTCTTCTGTACCTTCTTTTATTCCATTCCTCACTTCTCTTTCTGTTTACCAGCTCCTCCCCACTTTCTTTTCTATATATCTTAAAGGGTTGCTTTATCACAGCTTGCCAGTTTAGTGGATTAATTTTATTAGTTTCTTTTGTGTGTGTCTAATTGACATGCAGTTTCAAAATCTATTTCATTTCAGCAGAGCTGACCTTTATCCCCTTGCAGGCAGAGTATTTTTTTTTCCTCTCCAGCTAATACCTTCACTACCTTGCTAAAAACAGAGATGCAGCACTATTTTGCTCGAGGGTGTGGGGAGTTCAGGACAGCAGCAGGAATCTCACAGTAATTGGACTGGAGAACAGATCTGAGCTTTCTCCCCCCCCATATAACCATAAATGAGGGAGCTTAAGGGAGTTTATTTTTCTTTCCACTTTTATTTTTAATAAAATCTCTTTCCTCCTCTGAGAAGTCATTGCCACAGGAGGAACAAAGCGATGTATGGGAGCACCCGAGCCTGGGCCCGGTGGTAGAAGCCATCCCTGATAACAAGAGGAGCAACCTGTTTCGAGGAAAAGTGCAAATCCTTCCTAAATGAGGCTTTGGGGATATTCCTTTCTTCCAGTTCCCTTGTCTGACAAGACCTGGGCTTGTTCTTCAGCACAGGTTTTTCTCCCTACCAGAAAACCTCAGGATGCTGCAATTTCTGCCGCTTCAAGCTTTGCTGGGGCTTCGCAGGAGGGAAATCCAAGCAGAAATTCCCTACTTGTATTTGCTCTCCGGCTGGTCAGAAGGAAGTGGGACCAGCCATGAATGTAGAAAATGCTCCTTTTTTCTCATAACTCTTCTGAAAGACCTGAAAATGGCCTTTTAATGGGAAAAACTCCACCAATCACCCCCCAGGAGCCCTTCAGATCCCCCCCGACACGGACTCTGTTCCAGAGCACCTGGCACACAGATCCTGCTTTCCCAGGTGCTCTCCCTGCTCAGAGACAACACGTTTCTCTCCTCCTTATTTCCTCACCCAGCAGAGCAGAAATGGCAGTTGACAGCCTTTTTTATAAGATGTTTTCATTATAATTTTAATGGGCTAATTTCTTTCCCTGAATTGCCATAATTCAGATTTAATGAAACATGTCTTATAAAATTAAAAAAAAAATACAATAATAAAGTGGAACGCCCCATTAAGCTGAAGAACAAGGAAATAACATATGTAGAGATCCGATGGCTCTGACCCTGCCATCCCAGTGTGGCAACAGGCACCAGGCACGTGCTTTACATCGCCAGGAATGACTGTGATTCTCACCAGGACAAAATATATAGCAAAATAATAATAATAATAAATAAATGGAGCTGTGAGGGGAACTGGTCCCTCCTCCCATCACACCTCTGCCTGAGTTCACATCCAGTGCTGTTCAGTCATTAGTCATCATTAGGTAGGAGCGTCATCTAAACGGTCTTTTCTCTCTGTCTCCTGTGGATCCTGCTCTGAGATCACACACTCCTGTGCTCCAGGGAACCAGTGATCTCTGTCACAAGCTGTGGCAAGGGGGGACTGATCCTGCTGCCTGCAGTGCTCAATCCCGATGGCTCCTCAGGCCAGCAGAGCCCTGGGACTGCTACACCTCAACAGCACATCCCTAAGGTGTGTGATGACCCAAAAGGGGGTGTAGGCAGATCTTCCCCTTGTTGCTTCTTGACATCTGCTAAGAATCATGGAATCATAACATCATAGAATCCTTAAGGTTGGAAAAGACCTCCAAGATCGAGTCCAACCTTTGACCAAACACCACCTTGTCAACTAAACCACAGCACTGAGTGCCACATCCAGTCATGTCCTAAACACTTACAGATTCATAGGAGATCTTGTGTCTTTGGTCTCCTTACAACCTTTACATATAGAGTGATGACTTTTAAGGCAGATATTAACGGGTCTTTGATGATCTCTTCTGAATCCCATTGACCAGGAGCTCAGTGAGGAAGGGTGAGGAAAGCTGGGATGTTTATGGGGCTGCTCTGTCCGTGATGGCTCCAGGCTGCCTCGCTTTGCACTGAGAGAAGGAAACTGTTCAGCAGTGGCTCCGACCCAGGAGAGACCTGGCCGTGCCCAAGTCGTGCCTGCTCAGCAGTGCCATGTGTGAGCCTCCCCACACTGCAGCAGGTTCAGATACCTCATGGCAAAGCTGCCTAAAGGAACAGCTCCCTGTAAAGCCAAATGTAATGATGACAAACCTGAGATCTGCAGCCTCGGTTTGTGCAAGTCCTGCTCCAGAGCCCATGGAATGTCTCCCAGGTGTCTCTGCACCAGCACAGGAAAACCCTTGCACTGTCAGGCAGGAGGCAGGTTTGAGCTGTGGTGTGTTAGAGCTCTGTACCAGTACAATGTCTTTTTTTTGGAGAATTCCTCCCTGAAAATGCTGACCTCCAGCCAAGAGCAAAAGCAATCAAGGGATGAAATTTATTGTGATGCTGAGTCAACATGGGAGATTAATGCTTCCCTTTCATCTCACGACCCTTCATCTCTGTGTTTCAAATCAGGTACCGTGTAAAATATAGCCCCTAGCACGCTACCTGTGGAAAAAATATCAAAGAAAAGAAGCTGTTTGCAAGTGAAGAGTCCCATTTATTTCCCTCTGTCCTCTGCAGTTGCCTGGGTGGTTGTGCCAGGGTGGTCTGGAGCTACAGTTCTGAGCAGGGATGTCTCAGCTGGTAGAGATCCAGCTCTGCTCCTCACCTTCTGTGTTTCAATAAGGGCAAAGGGGGTCCTTTGCTACTGAAACAGCTAAACCAGGTGATTGGGAAAATTATAATGAAAGAAAGGAGGGATATTTTCAGATTTCTAACAGGCTCAACCAGATCAGGCCCTTGGAGAGAAGGAAATGAGCTGAAAGGAACCTCCTGCTTTCTGGGCAGTTACTGCCTCTTGTAGCTGAGTTCAGCTGCTCCAGGAAGGGAGGCAGTTGTGAATCTGTGAGTCTATCCAGAGATGTGGGCTGGAACTCCTTTTCTTCAGCCCTGGGAAGCTTCCACTGTCCCACAAGCAAATTAGGATCTGTTTTCCATGGAGGGAGAGGTATTGTTATGTACAAGCACTTCCACCCTGTTGATGCTGGAAGGCAACACCCTTTGACCCTACAGATTCCTGAGACTTTGGGACAAGAGAAATAGAAACAGATGAATTGGGAATTTCTTTAAAAATAAAGCCAAGAACAGGGGGAGGAATATTTATTCAAGCTTTAATGAGGTAGTTATTGCTGAGTAATTACAAGCAACTTATTTACAGGAGAGGAAGGTTGCTAAAGTTCAGTTTACTTGTCTTGGTTAATTAGGTCCCGTTCCTTTGGGGATGGGCTAATTGGACGGTGACATTCAGTGAGATAATGAAATAAATGTCATGTCGTATAAAGAGTTAATTAACAATAAAGGAACGATCACCCTTCCAGAGGCACGGAGCTGGAGTTGATGCAATATTTGGGATGCAGTGCTTTTCTGTTGAGAAACACTGCTTGGCGCACGCGTGACTTGGCATAAATGTTTGTGGGAGCGCAGCTATTTGGATGGAAATTTCGCCTGGAAGATTTATGAGGTCAGAGAAAGAGAAGGAAGAATGCAGGCTTTTACCTGGGCTGCAGGATGCTGCTTTTCAAATACTGCTTTAGGAGATGGCAGCACTCCCACTGTAAATTAAGACCTTGAATAGTAAAAGTGTTTTCACCCCTGGTACTTGCCAGTTCCTCTGTCCTTCGCAGCCAAGGTGGGTGGTGTGATTTAAACATCATTACTCTGTGTCCAGGAACAGATGGGTTGGCCATGCAAGGTTGCAAGGTCAGCAGTATGGTGGCTGCTGACATTCCTGTTTTTCTTTATGAATGCCATGGAAAACTTGCAGGGAGCTGCTCAGATGGCCTATGAGGGAAGAATGTCATTTCTGGACAAATGAAGTAGGACAAAAACTTGCAAATCCACTGAGAAATGAATGGTATGCCTTGTGTCTGATTGAAAGAGAGAGAAATTGCTATGTGCAGACCTCACCCTGGGAATTGTAGAAGAGAAATCCATCATTGGAAAGGCACTTGTCCATCTGCTTATTCCTCTTGAGGGACTCTGGAGAGCCCGGCAGCAGTGCTGGAGCTGCTCACTGCTCCCCTGGGACACACCCACTCCGTGTGGGCACGGGCTGGTGTCAGGGAGGGGAGAACGGGACGTGCACCTTGTGTAGATGCCCCTGGAGGGCAAATCTTGCTGGGCACATCTGCTGGCAGGGCTTTCCTGGGCGAGAGCTCTGGCCTCGCTGTGGAGATGGAGCTGGGTCATTCCCTGGAGCTGGGTCATTCCCAGCGAATTCTCATTCCCTCATGGCACGAGTCCCTGTTTTCTGGCTCTCCTGAAGGTGTTTGCTGCCTGGGGTCTGGTTCTAAGTTATCAGCTATGAGGTTATTTTAATGGGCATATTACTGTATTTCTGGCACCATCTGCTCCTCTCTCTGATTACTGATGCAAGGAGGGATTAAGAGAAAGCCTTTTCCCTCTTTCAGCAGGCAGGGAGTTATTAGTGCTTTGAACGCACGCATCGAATCTGTTCTGCGTGCCCAGCAGCATCTGGCATTTCCTCTCTGCCTTTCCCTGTGCAAATTGGTGGAGGAAATCTAATTGGGGAGTGGAGATCTCGAGCTGAGAGCTGTGCTGGGTGCTGGCAGCTGCTGTTTGCTTTTGTTTTCCCCAGGAGCATGGGGGTGTCCCAGATCCCAGGATGTTCCTGCAGGTTATATCACTGGTGAGCAGAGCTGACCCTGCCTCTGCACTTGCATTCTTGGCTGGGGATGTCCTGGGAGCCACACACCGATGGATGGAGCAGAGAGGAGAGGCAGTGAGTGAACTCTCCAAGTTCACATCCACCCTTTGTAGGAAGCAGCTTCCTTCCCCTGTTTGATTGTTATTCTTTCCCACATGGAGAAGGTCAGGGCCACATGGAGAAGGTGAGGGGGAGGCTGTGAGTGAGATCTCACATGGACCAAGGGGTGCCTGGCATACCAAAGAGTGCCAGCAAGGAGGGGATCCCAACACTCATCAATAAAATATTACCTGTGACAAATTAAAGGGAACAGCAGCAGGTGCCACAAAGAGGTCAAATGGGGGAACCATCTCCCCAAGGCTCATCCTCAGCTTTGGTCCTGTTGTCTGTTTTCCAGCCTACCTAGCAAACTTCTACTTCTACTACAAACATCTTCTACTTTTTACTACAAAGCGTAGAAATCAGAGTGTAAAAGTGGGAGACAAGGCTAACTGGAGTTGTAAAAAGCTGCAGCAAAATTCAGTACCAGCTCTACTTTGAGTGGGCTTGTTTCGTGGGCTTGCTTCATTTGAGGATGCCAAGGCATTCCTGGGCTGCAGGAAGCCCACTGCAGAGGAGGCATGGATAGAAATGACACCTGGCATGGGTGTAATATGGCACCTGGTGAAAGGTGCAGGTCTGGAAGAGACCTGCACGTGTCCTGGGATGGACTGGGACTCTGTGGTGAGGATACCTCATAAAATGACTGGGATATGGGAGGGATGTCTAAAGCTCTCAGAGTACAAGTGTGAAAATGTGTTCTGTGCAGTTCCCTTCTCTGGGATGCTCTGCAGTCCATGTTGGGCCATGTTAACCTAATTCCGCGAGGCAATGATGGGAAAATACAATTAAGACTTAGGGCAGTTGTTGAAGAGTTTTCCAGGAAAGAGAGGAGAATCCTGGGCCTATGGCAGGTCTTGGACAACTGCACAATGTTGAGTGATGTTGGACAACCTGGATGGGGTTTCCTGCGGGGTTTGAGCTGCCAGTGGCTGTTCTGCACTGAGGTGGAACCGGAGGCAGTTGTGACAGCAGTCAGCTCAGAAAGTCACTGTGTCTGGGCTGGACAACCCCCCGAAGTCCAGCATGGAACAGAATTATCAGAAATGGCAGGTCATTGCAGATGCAGGGCTGGACTCGAGATTCAGTCTGAAGGACTTTGGGGTAATAGGAAATGCAGGGCTGGCTGTGGCTTGTTTAATATTCGGAGGCTGGCTGGTATTTACTGGCGTGTGTGTTGTCTGAAAGGTCAGTACACAATCTTAGAGTTTCTCTGCACGTTTTCTTTGGGCCTGCAATGAGCGGTTGTGCTCACTCACCCATGGCAAGTAGAGACACCATTCAGCAGCAGCAGTAGTTAAAACAAATAACTGAGCTGGTTGGACTAAACACAGACAGGAGAGGTGGGTTCAAAGCTCCACTTGTGGTTTTGGACCTGGCTTGAAGTTGGTTTTTCCCTTGAAAGATAACCTGCATCTCAGCACTGTGAGAGTGTGTCCGTAGTGGGGCTTAGTCAGGGAAAAGAGGAGCAAAGAAGGGAAGAAAGAACTGGCAGAGAACCAAGAGAGGTAAAGAGCAAAGAAAGGACACAGATATGGAGGTTGCCCTGGGTTTCTTGTGTGTCACCTTCCTCAGTCTCTAGTTCTTCCTCTTGTCCATCAGTTCTCTGTTGGTTGTCCTGGTAATGCAGAGTGAGGTTGCCAGACTTCCAGGACACATGGACACCTTTGACATGACTGGAGCTGGATCAGCCCTTGTGGTACTTTACCTAGGGAAGATTCCCCATGTCTCAGGGCTTTGTGCAACTTCCCAGTAGCTCATTTCTAAAACCAGCACAGAGCAGGTTACACCAGCCTTCCCAATCCTAGGGTGTGAGGAGCTTCTTGTCCAGAACATCTGCTCAGCATTGCTGCTGCACTGGTCCTGGTGCCACATCCTGGCTGAGGAGATCTGCTGTATTTCACAGAGGGACCCTGACCTCTTCCCAGAACTGCACAGGGTTTGAAGGCTGCACTGAACAATGCTTGTTTTACACTGTCAGCTGCCTGAACCCTGCACCCATGGTGTTTGAACACAGCATGTATGTGCTGGGGAATGGTTCTGAGGCACTGGGATAACAAAAGAGGAGAGAAGAGAGAAGAGAAGAGAAGAGAAGAGAAGAGAAGAGAAGAGAAGAGAAG
>NW_020897744.1:3245118-3426742 GCF_003984885.1 Neopelma chrysocephalum | reverse complement strand
GAAGAGAAGAGAAGAGAAGAGAAGAGAAGAGAAGAGAAGAGAAGAGATCCATCTGCTTGCACTCCCTGAGTACTCTGGAGAGAAAAGTGGGCACTTTGAGTGTCTGATTCGTGTTCCCAGCTACAGGTGCCACGTTAGAGGAGAGACATCACTCTCCTACCTCCATTAGCAATGACAGGAGCTTTTATGACTCCCAAGGTGACTTGAGCAGGGTAAACATTGAAACCCGTGTTTGACCTGATAACTCCCATCCAGCTGGGAGAAGAGATGGATTGAAGTAAAGGGACAGGAAGATGTCACAGATGGGAATTCCTTATATTCCTTTATAAACTGCATCCTGCAGCCTGAATGATGGTGTGTCTGTGCATCTGAGAGAGCACTGTGAGACAAGAAGTGAGAGAGCTGGAGAGCCACTCACCAGCCGTGCCGTGTGAGCCATGGGGAGCAGCGGGAATCCAGCTGGACAGCGTGTCCCTGTTCTGGATGGCTTGTCCCTGGCAGAGCAATGCACATCCAGCCCAGCAGCCTGGCTTGGCTGCCATCTGCCCTCCCTGGCTCCCACGAGCGGGTGGCTGCACTGCTGGCCTTCACAACACCCCTTTGAGGCCAGGCTTCGTTGCTGTGTGGGGTTTTTAACAGGAGGTCAGGGGAGGGTGGGTCAGTCTGGGCCAAGCTCCCACAAGTGAGGTGAGGAGCACACTCAACCTGAGCTGAGGTCTGCTCAGAGGCAGCAGAGACCTCTGAGCTGGCTTTGCCACAGCATGATATCCCAAAAGCCTGATGGAAAAAAAGGATGGAATGAGCTCAGCTAAAAGCCAGCGCTTGCCATGACCTGCACAGCCATGGGGGGTGTCTGGAGCTCAGCTTTGACCTTTCAAGTGTCCCGTTAAAATTAACCCAGGGTGGAAACCTCCTCATCCCCCTCGCAGCCCTCAGCAGCAGGATCACCCCTGAGCTCCCTGGCAGTGAGCTGAGCAGCCCATCTTCCCCAGAGTGACCGGTGCTACCTGGGCTGGTGGGCTGCAGTGCCCTCAGCCCAGCCACCCCTACAGCCCCTGGCACTTGGCCACTGCCCCGGCACTGAGCTGCAGATCAGCTCAAGTGAGCCGAGCTCGTTAAACCATCTCCAAGGCAGCACAGACTCAGAGTCGGCTCGGGAGGAGATTAATTAGGAGCAGCAGAGCTCTCTAACCTCTGGGTGTCTGATGTGAATCAGGCAAAGCTGCACGGAGGCTGGAAGCGACGCTGGCAGAGCAGGGCAGGCAGGGCCGAAGTGTGCGAGTTATTCCTCACAAATAACCATCAGCTGTGATTTTCTCTGCCTGACAAGGTGCTTGGGAGCTCTGGGGAAGGCTGTTCCCAGGATGCCTCCCTGATTCTTACACCGTCAGGAGACAGCAGACAGCACAGATCTGCCAAAATAGGTGTCAGAAACCACCCCTCAACTTTGTGCTGCCCTTGGGGCTGGGCATTGCTCTGAGGAGCTGAGCCATTCCTAGTTCCTGTAGATCTTTGCGTGTCTGAAAGGGAGATCGCTGTGCTTGCTCATCTAAGAGTGATGTTTTCATTCAAAACTTCCTTAAAAGTGAAGATTACAAGCTGCTACATGATGAAGAACATGAGGGGAAAAAAGCACCATAGAGATTTTTCCTTTTATTTTGACCTACCAACCTTCCAGTTTTGAAATTTTATCAAAATGCTGAAAGTTGAGAAAAATTACATCAGATGAAGACTTTAGTAAAAAGTTTGAATCCATGTGGAATCCCCAAAATTATTCTTTTCAGAGTGGGATAGAAATGAAACATCAGAAAAAAAAAAATCAAAGCATCTGATACGTGTGAAGTAAAACATTCCCACTCATCAGTTCGGAACAACGTTTATATTTAAAAGCTTGCTACAAATCCCATTAAAAACCACACTCATATCTTAAAATATATCAGTGAAAAATAATAATCACTTTAGCTCTGGGTTAAAGGAATGTCTCAGTAAGAAAACGCAAAGGCAAAGTGGTTTGATTTTATTAGAGGAAAAATCTTAGTCCAGCTAAAAAGAAACCCCGAGTGCAGGGGTTTGCCCCTCAAATCACCTCTGCCCCCAGGTTTTAAAGCCACCCTTGGCAGCCTCAGCTCCTGCTGCCAGTGAGGTGACGCATCTCCGGGTGAGACCATCAGCGAGCCGAAACCGGTGGTTTGATTTACGGAAATAGTTTCGAATCAATTGTTCTGCTATTCAACTAATTCCTGATTGCAGCGTTACAGGGATCAGGGAAGCCCGGCATAAGTGATGAGCTTTGCTCCGTGTTCCAGGCGCTCCATTTCAGTAATCACATTGCAGCTGGCAACGTCACCCGGGAGCGGAGATCAAACAGCGACACCGGACACCAAGTGCCAGCTCACACTTCACGCCGTAATTGCTCTGTTTGCGGAGCCCCAAACGCCTCTTTGGTGGGCAAATAGGCGTCACCCGCCCCTGGGCACGGAGAGCCGGAGCCGCTCCTGAAGAAAAGACCAATTTCAGAGGGATATTGTATCCTGGGAAGCAGCCAAGAGACTTCTAACTGTGATTGTGCTTGACACTCATAATGAAACAAAATTCAGATCACTGCAATAAGTTTCCAAACCGCGAGTCTTCCAAAAAAAAGAAAAAAAAAAAAAGCTTAGCATTTCCCACAAGGCCCTACAAATTCAATCTGCATAAGCTCCAAAATAAGTGTATTTTCTACCTTAAACTAATACTTGGCAGCAACTTTCAATTGGCTCATTTAATTAAGTTGGTGTGCAGATCTCATTTTAATGTATTTAGTGCCGCTAAAATGACAGGCATACTGATCAAGGGGATTGTATTTTATTATTTTTATGTTTTCTTTTTAATTTAGATTCAGATTTCTTTTCCTCCTCGCAGTACTTGCTCCTGCAGGCACACGTGATGCAGCAGAGCACCAAAACCACGGAAGGGCGCAGGGCGTGAAATGAGGGAATGAAATTAATGCGAGTAATTAGGGCATAAACCACGAGGATCTCCTGGATCAAGGAGGAATGACATGTGATGACACCTACTTAATCATAGAATCCCACAATCATAGAATGGTTTGGGTTGGAAAGGACCTTTAAAGGTCGTGAAGTCCCACCCCCAGCCATGAGCAGGGACACCTTCCACTGTCCCCGGTTGCTCCAAGCCCTGGCCTTGAAAATTTCTAGGGATGGGGCAGCCACAGCTTCTCTGGGCAGCCTGTGCCACCCTCACATGAACTTCCTCTGCTGCCCAGCAAGAAATAAGAGGATCTGGTGGGTTCTTGCACAGTTTTCAGAGCGTTGGCTTAAAAGTGAGGCAGCTCCCCAAGGCTGGTGGTGGGCGAAAGTCTTTCCCCAAAGGAAAGGAGGGATTTAATCCAACTTCGTGTGCATGTGTCTGCTTGGCACGTTTTTAGAACCTGCTGGTAGTTCAAGCAAATTTGAAACAGGGCTGAAGAGCTCAGAGATGTGAAATTCCTACATGTTTGGTGCAAATGGGCAGAAGAGAGAGATGTGAATTACTGTCCTGTTGAGGAAAAGGTGGCCTCTGGAGCTAAGCCAGATTATTAGACCCTGGGACATCTGCATGGGGGAGCCATATGAAACCAGGTTCAGTGCTTTCTCCTACCCCTCAGTGGATTTTTCCATGTTGCTGCCTTTCCTGAGGCTTCTTCAGTCTTTCCAGTTGTCCTGAGTGGTCCCACCTGGGTGGGGTTGGGCAGTGCTGGGTGTGTTGGTGACAGAACAAGGAACAGCCAAAAGGCAAAAGCTGCCTGCAGGCAGACAGGGAAGGAGAGGTCGAGCTGGGCAGGTTTACAGCCCAGGCACTGCTTAAAGCCTCAGCTCTTGGACTGTTGGGAGGAATTGCCTGATTGAACCTCCAGCCTCTGGCTCTGTGCCCTCTGAACTGCCTCCACAGGCTTGGGATGGGAGAGAGACCTGCACAGCACGGCCCTGAGTATGGTGAGATGGTTGTGGTGTCCTGTTGTCACACATCGTGTAGGGCTTTGCACTGGAAGTGGTTAAGAATGGGTTGTTGTGAGTAATTGCAGTTGTAAGTAATTGGGAAAAGAATTTAATAGCAGCCTGTGGCTGTCAGCTCTGGGATCTAGTGATGAAGCCAAGGCAGCTCCTCGTGGCTCCAACAAACCTGGTATGATCTTGCAAATACATATATATTTTTACAAAAATTGCACCTATCTGAGGGAAGAAATATATGTGTTGTGTTACCAGTTCTTTTTCTCATACTTACTTTGTGTCGGAGCATCTTTTGATTTTACTGTGATTACCTGGAACGATTTTCAGTTATTTTCACCTACCTGTGGTCCATTTGCTTCAATCCTCTGTCCTTACAGATAGGGTATTTTTTTTTCCTTTCCTTGCTTTAAGCCTTGAAGTTAATTCCTCCCTCCCTCCCTCTCTCTCTCTCTGTGAGGATTTTCTTCAGGAGGCTTTTGTGTGCATGACTATTTCATCTTTCCTGAACACCACTTTGACATCATCTGAACCACAAAACTCTCAGCTGCCCTCGCCATTCCCTCTCTCCCTCAAATCCTGCCAAAGGTAGCAAACTACCCGTAGCCCACCAGGGCCACAGATTCAGATTTGGGCTCAAATCATGTCTCTTCTTGACTGATACTTCCCTAAACCCCAGAAAGTGTGATGCTCACGGATGGCAGGAGGATCTTACAGCTTATATTATGCTTTCATTTGCAAGTGGCTTATGAAAGATTAATAAATGATTAATAGGCATTATAGACATGAGTAGCATAATTTAGCAGGTGACTATAAGCGTGTCAGGAGAAGGTATTACAGAATATTATAAGCAACCTATTGACTGGTTGGGCTTTATAGTAATCTGTAAGCATTGATTAGTCATTCATTAAAGCACCTATTAATCATTTTCCAACCTCCTACCACCTATTTTGTGAATACTTGACAGAAAACATGACCAGAAATAGTACATGTAAAAATATTGCTTTTTTTTTTCCATGGTCAGCCCTAAGAGATTTCAGAGCCAGAGGTGCCAAAATACAGCCCTGATCCTGACAAGACCTCAGGAGAGCCCTCAGTGTTCTGCCTGATGACAGGAAGTTACACAGGATCAGGATCCCCACGGACCTGCTGCTTTATTCACCCCAGAGGGGCTGGTTCTGCACACGAACCTGGGTCAGGGGACAGCGGGACGAGACTCCCAGGCTGGTTTGCACTTTCCAGAGCATTTTTATACTGAAAGTAAACGAGTGAGAAATAAGGCTTTTTTTTCCCCTTATGCCCATGATTATAATCTTGTCCAGATCTTCAGCTGTGAACCAAGTCAGTGTTACCTGTGAACCCACAGAGACACATGAAGCCATTTTCAAGAGAGCAGCTTCCTCACCTCTATCCCGTCTTAGTGTAAAATTTGTCCACTGAGGTTAGTTGGGAGCAGTCAGGAACTGCTTTTAATCAATCTTCCCCCTTGAATCATGTGGGTTTTTTTAGAAAGTGCCTTTTGAAAACTGGATTTGGCCATTTTAGATGCTTTTTCCCCCTCCTGGACTAAGTTTTCATTAATTTTCTAAAGAGAGGGAAATACAAAAACAGAAACGAGTGTTTTCGTTTCTCTTCCTGGCCCCGCTGCACCACCTGCTCCAGCACTGCCAGTGTTCCACAGGCATTGCAGCAGCAGAGATTTTTAAGGAGGGATGTGAAGGAAGGTAAGCGGGGCTTCACAGGTTTGTGCACAGGATTAGCATAGAGAAACTTTTCTCCCCGTGGTCTCTCCTGGCCCCCGACTGAAGGAGACCTGCCAGCCACGTGCTTACCTTCCAGCCTGCATTCTGAGTGCTTTTCTCTGTCGGGGCTTGCGTGGGCCAATTACCAGCTCCATCCCCATGGAATGCTGCCCCTTTACATTTCTCACTTAATCGATTTGGATGAAATCTCCCTGAAAACCCTGTTTTCTTTTCTTGCTCTTTTTTTTCCCCTAATGCAGCCTGCTCTAATACCTCAACAATCCTCCTTCAGATCCCTGCATAGCCCATTAGTGTGTTTGTACTGTAAGATTTCCTTCCTTTCTCATAATGCAGAAGAAATAATTTCATGGTGTTTTTCCATCTCTGAATATTGACATAGATGCTGCTGAAAGGGGCTCTCTGCTCCTGCTTGTACCTATTCACACTTGAGCTCACACTCTTGTTATTTAGTACTTCACAGTTCCCTCCCTTCCTTGGATGGGTGCTAATTGGCTAAAATTAAGCACGGAGAGATGAAATATCCTTCACACCCCATATTCATGCCCCCTGCCCAACTTTTCAGCCTTCTGGTGTTTCAATTAATCCAGTTCAATGCTCTAAAAGGCTCCACATCACTTCTGGGGTTCCAGGCTCTCAGGGAGATGTTTAGCAGCCCCCTGTCATTTCTGTTTACTTAATATTTGCTAAATGCTGCCACTTCTTGCTGGTCTTGAGGTGAAGTGATTTGATCCTTGCTCCTCTGTTCTGGTTGCTTGGGCCCAGGGCTGGGTTAGCTGCTCTGTTTGAAGGTCAACCCACATCCTTCTGTTGTTTCCAGGACATCCCCTGTCAGGAAACCTGGTCTGAGGCACAACACAAATTGGAAGCCCCTCCTGTGATTTCCTGGCTGTTTTCAGCAGGTCCTGCAGGTGCTCCAGGGCCATCCAGGGCCGTGGCTGGAGCTGAGCTGCTGATCTGGTTTGTGTGGTTCTAAAAGCTCGAGGTGTCCATGGGTTTGGTGCCCATACTTCCTGTCCTCAAGAAGAGAGATGTTCCTGGCTCTTGATTCTCCAGGTGTGATGGGGATTGTGAGATTTGTTGCTATCCCATAGCTCTGTGCCTGATCTCCCTTTGCATATCTTACTTCCCCAGCCTTCACTGTGCGTGTTTGCAGGTAAACTCTTGCTGGGTGAGCTCTGAATTTCTTCCTCTCCCACAGAAGGACTGCAGGCAAATAATCTGTGTGCAAAATGTGATCATGGGGGAATGCAGTATTAGCTACACTGAGTGATCTGGATGGTAAAGAACCATAACCAAAGATGATTTCTTGCCCTGACCCAGATTCCTCTGGGAACCGTGTGCTCATCCCGTAGGTTTTCAGCTCCCAGCATGAAACAGGCACAGGAGCAGTGAGGATATGTCCACTGAGGAGTATCAGCCATTCTGAGTGCCATGTATCAGACACGCACTCTATTTAGAGTCAGACTGGACAGAAACACCACCCCACATAGTTCAGTGTTGTCTCCACACTGGCAGGACTGTCCTGAGAGATGGGAATGTTCCTCTGGTGCCCGGATGTAAGAGGGGATTGAGGCGGGAGCGTGCCCAAATTCTCTGCACAGCCCAGCTCACATCAAGCTCAGCTGAAGGCAGATCTCATCTTTTTTCATATGTATTTCAAGTGGTTCATCCAGCAGGGAGGACCATTCCTCACGCAGATGATGGGGCTGTCAGATGTGCCATGGAGTGCTCCCTCTCTCATATTTCACTCCTTTTGTTCGGCCGTGTTGCATCGGGAAGAGTTGCTCTCTAAGCCATGCTGCTGGGAAGCCTTTTTTTGCCTCTGTTGTGCAGTCAATAATCTACTGAAATCAAAACTATCCATTTGCCTTGTTCCTATCAATATAACTCTCTGCTGTTATTGAATCTCTCTGTCGAGTTAGCTGGTGGGTTTGATCTTTGTCGCTGGAGCATCTGACTGTCACGCAAATATATATGGAGGACATGTTCTCCTTGGCTTGAGAGATTTATCTCTCTCTGTTGGGCTGGTCAGTGGAGGAAGGAAAAAAAGACAGCAGAAAGGAAAGATAGATGGTGTGAGATAAAGAGAAACTAAAAAGGCAGATCAGAGATTGATAAGGGAAGAAAGAAGGAGAAGAAGGACTGAGAGAGGGGTTGGAGAAGCAGAAGGGCTGATGCCACAGCAGCGATGGAAGGCCTGGGTCAGGGTTAGATCTCACAGAGCTGGACACAGCATGGGTGTGAGGAGGGCCCTACCCTACACTGAAGAGCTCGTTTAGAGTAAGAAAGGAAAGAGGAATTTAAGATACCATCAGAGGCCTCTGAGGGCACCACTAATGAGATCGCACAGGGTCAGAGAGAGTGCGAGCGGTTTAAGGCAGCAGCTCCTTCCTGGGAAGCTGTTTAATCAAAAATATTGTATCTTGTCAGGAGCCAATGAAGCAAAGTTAAAATAGGCACGTTATTATGTAAATCCCTTCCCAGCCTGCTGGGAGCAGACAGGCCTAAGCAGAGCCAGGCCGGGGCTGCTGCTGTGCTGGCTGACAAACACGAGAAGCCACACTGTCATTACCCCTTTCTCTGGTGCAGCAAGAGCAGGAGCTCTGTGCAGCCCCTCACTGCTCTCACATCATCGGGCTCCCCACAGCACTAATCCTTCACCTGTGGATCTCCAGCCCCTTGGCAGGCAGGCAGTGAAGTGCCTTTTTGTCTCCCTCAAAGCCAGCCCTGCTTGCCTTTGGGAATTCCTGAGGGAAGGATGCCCTCCGTCCCTCTGTTCTTAGTGGGTGGGAGGTTCTGCTAAGCCATCCCCTGCCATCTGAGGGGGATTTGTCCCATGGCAGTATCGACAGCCCTGTGCTTCATGCCAGGAGTTGAACACAGAGGTTTATATCCCATATGAGAAGCTCAACCTCTGGATATTGCTGCTCTCTCATCTCTCAGTGTCTGGTGCTTCTGACATGCTCTTACACCTCTTTTCTTCCCTGAGTTTTGGAAAATACTCAGAAATAGGCTTTTTTCACTTTCCAAGCAACCAAAGACTCGTTAGATAATCTGTGGGTCAGGGGCTTTTTTTAGGTTTAAGCTTTTTTTAGTCTGTCACTTTTCAGGCCCTGCCATCCCATGGAAAAGCAGCATGCATGCAATTAGCAGGCACATCTCAGCCTTTGTCACCTGTGCCGAGTCCTCATGCTTGGCTGGGCTGCTGAGATAAGGTGTTGTCAGCTCAGGAGGTGAGATTCAGCCTCTAAGAAATCTCAGCACAGAGCACCCGCAGCAGGGATGAGAGGCAGTATCATCAGAAGGATGGAAATGACAGGAAACCCGGCCAGCACGAGCTGCAGTGCTTTTTATCCAATTCTAGACTCCAAGGCTACTCTAACAGCAGAATTTCCAGATGACTCCTGATCCTTTTACAGCTTCTATTTGCTTTTAGCAAGAGAGAGATTCAGTCCTGTTGGCTTTTGTCAGACCAGTCTGGGGAGAGGGAGAGGCAGTGCCAGGGTGTCTGTGTGTGCTTTTCTCAGCAGATGCCCAGAGCCTCCTAATAGGAATTCACATCCAGATCTTGTCCAGCTGAAATTCCACTCACCATTTCAATCCAAGCAGAGGTTTCACATCAGGTGTGATGGTTCTTGGCCCAAGTCTGCTCCTCTGCAGAGCAATAGGTGGATTTTGCCCCCTGACAGCCAGAAAGAAGTTAACTCAGGCAGCAGCTACTGAGCAGCTGGGAAGGATCAAGGAAAAGCTATTTAGCAGAGGGCAGTTTGAGAGAGGGAAGCTGAAGAGCCTGTTTTTCAAAGGATATAGCTTTGGGA
Source organism: Neopelma chrysocephalum (assembly GCF_003984885.1). Taxonomy (NCBI): domain Eukaryota; kingdom Metazoa; phylum Chordata; class Aves; order Passeriformes; family Pipridae; genus Neopelma; species Neopelma chrysocephalum. The sequence goes on along the minus strand of NW_020897744.1, from coordinate 3,417,175 downwards.
AGTCTAGGAAATTAGGCAAGACAGGTTTCCAGAAACAAATTCTCAGCAGGGAGCAAACTGCACTAGTTTCTTAGGCAATGCCAACGCAGGAGTGTTCAGAGGAGCTAAACTTGCATACAAAATCTCTGCGTGCCTTTCATTCCCCATCCATGTCTATCCCCTGCTCTGCCAATCGGGTTCCCAGCTAATAACTTGATCTGTATGATGAGTGGTAGGAGGGAGGTAGCAGGGCACTGAGCTGGCAGAAGAGATCTCCATCATCTTCAGCAGAACCTTGGAGGACTTCTGAGCCAGAAGATGATCAGAAGGGATGTGGGGATCACAGAGGGGAAAAGTTTAGATGTGCTGTGGCTGCAGAGAAAGGCTGAGGGCACTGTGTGCACAGAGACCGGGGTCAGGCTCCCTTTCTCTGTGAGACAGCTGTGACACTGCATCCCGTCCTGCAGACCTCATTATCCGATGGGTATTGACAAACTCGAGAGGTTCAAGAGCAACAAAATTGTTGAAGATATGGGGAGTTCAAAGGGTCTGATTAACAAGGAAAGATTAAAAAAATCTAATTATGTACAGCTTGGCAAAGTAACAACTAGGAGGGACATGATAAGTGTCTGCATATTGAGATAGAAGAAATACCACAGATGGGTAATATTAATGTTCAGTGACTCAAGGGACAGTCTTAATAAGAGGAGAAATCTCTGTGGTTATCAGCAAATATTCTTACATCTGTTGCATTAGGCAGTAGGGTAGTTTACTGTGGAGAGAGGTTAAATCAGCTGGGAATTGTAGATCTGGTGAAGCTGCAGCAGCACAAAATATAACGAGGGAAACCATCCTGTGGTGGGCTGCCAGAGAACAAGGTGATGTGTGTGTTCTCTTCCATTACCATGTCAGTGGGGTTCTTTTGCCATTTAGGTTCAATCTCAGTGCCATGGTCTGTGTGACAGGGCACTTGGCTTCACGGCAGATTTCTGCTGTGTGTCAAACAATTCCATAGATTTATGCCAGCCAAGTGTTTGTTCCTCTTCCTCCAACTTTTCCTCCCTCAAATCCCTGAGTGGATCCATCATTAAAATCATTCTAGTGTGTTCTACCAAGCTGGGAAGTTCAAAGGAAGTCCAAATTTTAACGTAGTAACACAGTTTAATGAATCCTGGTGCTAGAAATAGCCCAGGCTGGTCTCCAAAGGTCTGGGCTCCCAAGGTGTGGAAGAGCTTTCAAAGAGGACTCGTCCCTTGGGCACTTGGCCCAGCCACACATAATTGCAGCCAGTTTGAGCCCATGGCAAGAGTATTAAAGGCGTGTGGGATGTGGGGCTGTTAGAACTGCCAGTCCCTCTCTCTGCTGAGCCGTGTGATCTCTAACAGCCTCCATTCCTCCTCTCCCTGAAAAATAAAATATCCCTGGGATGTTTTAGCTCCTGCTGGAGCACTTTTTGCCCTTAGCGGTGGAAGCCTCAGTCCTGGCTGAGATGGCATCTGCCACACTTAGAAAGGGAAATAATGCTGGGGCAACCCCATCGTGGCTTTTCAGCTCCCTGAAAGCCGGCGTGGCAGCTGGAAGTGTGGGAAAAGGCCACGTGAGCAGCACGTGCTCCATGGAGCAGAGCAGGGCTGCAGCCCAGAATTAGCACCAGCTGGTACGAAAGGCTGTGAACTACAGGCTTTTATCTGCGTGGTGTGGAAATTGGCAGCACTGAATTTGGGTTTCTAGCCCTCAGCCACAGTGTGAGGATCTGTAGCACGTATTAAACTAATGGGGGAGTGAGGGGGGGATCAAATTAGGGCTTTATCAGCATAAAAGAACTTGAAATACAAAGTTAAACTCAAAGACTAAGGGGCTGATTCTAATTCATCAAATATCCCCACTGCTCACAGTCCCTAATGAAAACATGTGTAACAAGCCTGCAGGGTTAATTTTACAGGGGAAAAAAAATTCCAATAAAGCTCCATGAGATTTTCACGTTAAATTAATGTAACGGATGCTTAAAAGCCTTTCTAATTAGGCATTGTTATTAACAGGAATGTCAGGTGAATGAAATCAGCCCCTGAGCTGACATTTCACTCCTGTGAACTTCCAAGTTGGTGTTTAATCCGTAGCACGTTGCGGCTGCGTTACAGTGTGATCTCGGAGTTGGCACCGTGTGTCTGAGATGCTCCAGCATTTTAGAGTGAGGATTTTGCCACACCAGCCCTCCCTGCCACAAAGCATTCCCTGCTCTGTCAACCTGTTGGCAGGGAAATGATGTAAATAAAGCAACTCAGAAAAAAAAAAAGGGGGGGAAAAAAAAGGGCGGGGGGAGAAGTGGTGAGTTTGGGAGCCGAGATGAGCAGCTGTGTGATTCTTTTTCTGGAGATGTGTCCTCAAGGGACTGCCACAAGACGTCAGCTGTGCTGCGTTGTGGTGGGTGGAATCTGTCTGGCTTCAGCTGGATGTGTCTTCCAGAGGAAACTGGATCGCAGCGAATCAACACAGTTCCACGCAGGAACTGGCGTTTCCATTGGAAAAGCACTCGCCCACATGAGTGTTACAGGGATACAGAGACAAAATCACCCCCCTCCTGTGCCACTGCAGCAGGTGGAACAATAAATCTGGCAGCCACCAATCTTTCAGGTATAGTAAGTGCTGTTTGCTTCAATGTAGAGTCCAGAGACGTCCTGGCACTCTGCATGTGCCAACTATACTTGGTACAAAAAGAAAGGGTGAGGATGAAGGGTAGAAGGGCACTTCTGTTTCATTAGGAAGGGAAGTTACAATGAACAGGTGGGAATTCATGAGCAGGTTTCTCTCCTTTCTCCCGAGCTCTGCACACACAGAGGCCAATCCAGCAGGTTCGTGTTCTTCTGCTTCAGCTGTAACCTCACTGTGCTTGTGCCCTTCCTCCATCCCTTCCCACAGAGGAGCTGGATACCAGGTGATGCCTTACTGAGCTCTCTTTTGTCTTGGGAATCTCATACCCTGGCCACTGGAATCTTTGGGATTTCACTGCTTTTTCTATATCCACATTTTTGTAGGCTGCCTACAGTGGTCAGCTTCTCCTTGTCTTTCTTCATCACCATTTCACCACCATCAGATTCATCCCAATTTTATTTCTGTTCCATCTAACTTGTGCCCCTTATCCTTTCATGATATGTTTCCACATCTCCCATCTGCATCTCACACCTTTACATCCACAAGCAGTTTTTCCCCCCACAGCAGTTGTTTGGAGCTAAACATTCTCTGAAGAAAAAAATAACAGTTGTTTCTGCTCAGTGTTTGGTCCTTGATTTCTCTCCTCATCAGACTTCTTTTAATTAATGCCTGTAGGAATTTAATCTGTCTACCTTGTTGATACCTCTGGCTGTCAGCTGCTGAAAGAAATGTTCAGAATCTTATCGGCTCACAAACATGCATTTTGGCTGGTCTTTGCTTCTGTGTTTTCCTAATGGCTTCTTTTAAGATTTCAGACCTTATTTCTTATCTCTTTCCATAGCCAGTTCCTTGGCAAATGAAGGAATGTTGGAACAGGCCACTTCAGTTTAATTTAGCTTGAGTTATAGATGAATGAAGCAAACTGACACCCTGCTCCTGGAGCCTCTTCCCTCTTATTCCCAGGGAAGCATTTATGCTGCTCACCCACAAGTCGGATCTCACACCAACATGTGGTGTCACCAGAGAGTTTCTGCTGTTGGTCTGCAAATTCCTGAAGGAATATCTACAGACTCCCGGGATGCTGGTCTCCACCAGCCTCTCTCAGGAGCCAGGCTGGGAGGATGCTGTGTTGGGAGAGGAGAATACAGGAGAATGTGTGGGCAGGAATTACTGTTTTGTTCCTGGACAAAGCTGGAGCACGTTGGCAGGGAGAAGAGGGAGGCACAAATGCCTAATGAATTTTCTAGAGAAAGAAGGCAGATAAATCTGCCCTCACGGAGGAGTCTGACATGAAAACTTCATATCACTTATTATCTCCCATTTTTCTCTCCCTCACCCATACATCCATCTTTTCCTGCCTGTGCACACCTCAGGGTCCATTTGCACCTTTTCTCAGTCCCTTCCATCCCACTGATCCCATCACACCGCTTGTTTTTCCCCCCTCCATCTCTCCTCTGCCAGTTTCCTTTCAGCTTTTCTCCAGGGAATTGCTGACCCTGAAAGAAGAACATGGAAATCCCAGTGCTGGATGATTTGGCATTGGTAAGGATTTTACCAGGAGCCATACAACACTGTGTGGCTTTTGACCTGGAAGCTTGGAATAGCATCCCTATCCATATGCACAGCTCCCAGAGAGAGCCAGCTGGGGACCAGGGACCCCCAAGCTGGTTTTGGGTTATCCCAGTGCTCTGGGAAGGTGGGCTCCTGGTAAGATGGGCTGGCTAAGATGAATGTAAATTAATGTTCGTGCAGTCTCTCCAGGTACACACTGATTTACACCAGCTGATGATGTGGCCTGTGACTCCCACATCTTCACCGAGTCATTAGCAGTGGAAAAGGCCTATTAATTTGGATATACTCCCCTTGGGGCACAAGGGCAGAAGAATTCCCTGCCTAGTCCTGTCTACTTATTTTCTCATTTCATTTTTTGATGAGGTCTGCATGAGAAAAGGCTCCTCAGAGCCAGCTGGCTTGTTGCTATGCGCGAGGTGTCGCATCGCTCTCAATCCGACTGCTTTCCTTATTGAAGGGGTCCGTGAAGCTGTCGGCACACACCTAATAAAGTTCGTGGCCATTCTTAAATACAGCTTTTGAATAAGACACTGCTCTGTGCTGGGTCCAAAGGAAATTCAAGGCAAACATTTCACAGATCATCAACACTGAAAATCTCCCCTGACGAAGAAAGAGCATTAGTTCCCCGAGTGGCCTCCTGCTCATGACTAACCATGGGTAGATGGTTAAATCTCTTTCTGCCCGAGTTTTCTAGCTGGAGAGATGGGAATATTTCTCCTTCCACCTTCACAGGGGTGTCAGGAAAGCAAAAGGTGTGATGGGTTCATGTGCATCCAGCAAGGGGCACAGTCCGTGTGTGCTGAGCTTGGGCTGTGCGGTCACTGCCAGAGGTGACGCTACTCACGACTGGGGCATCTTCTGTGCACCTGAGAGACTCCCAGGGAGAGGAAATGGCTTCTGTGAGATCAGCCAGCAGGTCCAAACACAGCAGGGAAGTGTCTGAGCTCTACATGCTTCTTCAGAGCTTGGACTCAGCAGAGTCTGTTCCAGCCAGGCTGCTCCTTTTTGGGGTAACTTATGAACTGTGTCAGAGGGACAATTGGTGTTTTTAGAGCAGAGGAACACGCAAGCAAGGGGACAGACAACACATGACCTCAGCTTTCACTCACATGGACCCTGATATTCTCATTCTCAGTGCAAAGACTTGTGTACCCCAAAGCAGATCTAATGAAAGTCTCCCCTCCTTTGCCTTACCCTCATCCATAAAGGCTCTCAGCTGTGGCTGTACCTGTACAAAGAAAAGGGAGTCCATTAGCAGAAGTACCAGCACACAGGCTGCCAGGTAACCCAGGCAGCAGATCCTCACTGTCAGGAGTCCATTTGAGTCCATTTCCTGAGTCTTTGGCTTTGCTGGAGAGGGATGTTGCAGTTCCCTGCAAGGACTGAGCTTTGCACACAGGGAGAGCAGCCTGAGCAGTGGTTCTGCAGTACATGTCCTGGTGTTTTGTACATTGTTTGCACATCTGCATGCTTTGCAGAGGCAACCTGTGTCTCAGCTTGTGACAACATCCCTCACAGGGGCCACATTTAGTGTTGCAGAGCAAGGTGAGACAGGAGCAGATCCAAGGGAAACCTCAGTCTGGCAAGGCTCAAGCTGAATTTCAGGGCTGTCTTACTACACTCCGTGTTTTCCAAGGGACCTTTTCAATCTGTCTATTTACCTCAAAATGATTTTGACAAATTGGGGAAATGGTTTGGAAGAAATAAGATGCAATTTAATAGAGATAAGTACTGGATTCCACATCTAGGCAGGAATAATGAACTGTTCGCATGCAGGATGCAGAAATACAGAGTTGACGAGGCAGAAAAGGCTGGGGCTCATTTTTGATCACAGTGTGAATGAGAGATGTCAAGTTGCTGTGAAAAATGACAAACAGGAGACTCTAGACAGAAGAATCACCAGCAAGACAGTCACATGGTGTTCCTGCTCTGCCCAGTGTTATGGAGATCTCAGCTGGATGCTGGGTCCAGTTTTGGGCATAACTCATCCAGAAAGCTGCTGATCAACAGAAGATAGTCCAGAGCAAGGAGGACTGACTGAAGACTAGCAGGAATGATCTGCAAAGAAAGATTGAGTAAATTGGGATGGTTTAGTCCACAGGAGAGGATCTCGGGCAAGACAGGAACAGTTCTGCAATATGAAAAAGGCTGATGCAAACAGAATGGGAATAATCACTTCTCCATGCCCACGGGGAGCAGCACAGCTAGTGCTGGGCAACTGCAGTTCTAATTAAACACTTAGAGAAGCCTTCCCAAGTGAAAAGAAAGCAAAATGTTAGACAGAATGTCTCAGAAGGGACAGAGCCTGCACTGGTGCAGACCAGCAAAAGTGGCCTGGAGAGACAACAGGTAAAAATAATGCAGCCACGTGAGTTTTGTAGGGACAGCAGGCTGGGCGAGGTGACTGCTTGGGGTCCTTTCCAGCCCTGTGACCCAGGAACCTCAAAGTGTGACCTTGTAGGTCAGTGGCATCGCTTTGTACTTACTCAGCATCCGGGTTTTGCAGGGATACCATTGAGCTGGCTTGTGAAAACAACACCGTCAATTTGGAGCTCTGCTGCTCCTCCTTGACCTCCTCGTCCAGCCCAGGAAGCAGTCTCCCTGCTCACCCACAAAACTTCCAGCACGTGGCTGTTTTGGCTTTATTGTCCCGTTGTTGGCAGTGTCAGCCACGCTCCCGACCCGCCACTTTATGGACCCATTAGAAATTCCTGGTGACAGTCACGGGAACTGCACCGACAGCTGAGAGGAGAGGTTTCCCTCCAGTCCCTGGTGGGAGCGATCCAGTGGCCGCTCCCTGTGGCCCTCAGCTTTTGTTTTGCAACGCGCGAGGATGATTTTCTTGAGCAACGTGTACCGTGCTCCTGCAAGGCCTCGCCTTAGAGGTGTGAATGTAAATGCTGTGTTAGCAAAACTGAATAACCCCGTGGAATCCTTGAAGAAATGGTGCTGGAGAACGTTACTGCATCTGCTCCAAGAACAACCTTCTCTGCATCTCCCCCTTAAACGCCTGCTTTCCCCTGTTTAACAGAACAAGTAATTAACGATGTTAATTTTAATCTCATTTGCTAATGAAGGCAGCCTAATTGCACAATAATTGGCAGCAGCCTTGGCAGAAAACAGAAAATAAACCCAGCATATGTAATTCACTTTAACTTCTTTCTAATTGCCTCTCCGAAGGTTCTCCATCATCAATGGTGTCTTCGGGGGATTTTGGTAATGAAGAGAAGCACGGGCGACAGGAGATAGTGCCACTGGAAGGAAGGAGCTTCAGTGACAGGCCAGTACCTGCCTTTTCCCAGCTGTCTGAGCTGGGAATTCTAGATTTGACTATCTAGGCATGCTAGATAGAGAGACAAGTTATGGCTGGATTCAAACACTGTAGTTCCCATGGACTGGGGTTTGGCCAAAAGCTCGCCTGAAGGATTTCTCTGTATCCTTGTCCTTCTCCCAGCTGTCTGTTCCCCTCCACACCTTCCCAAGGTCCCAGATAATAACTTGCTCTTCTGAATTCCTTTTTGTCTGCATATCTCAAGATGTTTCTAAGTCCATCACTAATCATTCCTGAACTCAAGCAGAAACAGACTTTGATTTTTACGAAAAGGGGAACTCAGGCCCAAAGGGGATCAGCAGTTTGTCCCAGATTTCCCAGTGCACCTGGTTAGAAAGGCTGGCACAACCAGGAGATGGATGGCAAGTCCTTCTCTTTCTTAAGTTTCTAGTAATTCTGGTAAGTGCACCTGACAGGTGCTTTTTATGTCATTTAGGGGTTATGTTGTAGTTGTGATTGAAAAGATGTGGCTCCAGGACAGTTCAAGCAGCAGGAGCAGGACAGAATTCATCCAGCCATCCATAGCTGTGCTGGCACAAACTGCAGTCAGAGATATCTGGGTCATGTGCAGATTCATCTTGGGAGAGCTCCATTTATCCATAGAGCTGGTGCAGCTCTGCCCAGAGCAGGCCAAGCCTTGGTCTTCTGGGAAAGCTGCAACATCTCTGCAAGAAAAGGACTCCCCAGACTGGTCGTGGCTTCTCCAAGGCAGCCCAGGTTCTGTTCCAGGGCAGGTGAAGTGATGGGGCCAGGTGGTGCAGCCACAGGAAGGATGTGAGCTGGCTGGAGCCATGGCATCTGCCACTGGCAGTACACAGAGCACGTGTCTGAGTCCTGGTGGCTCCTGACCAGCTTGAATCGGCCACTAGCCATGCCCTCTGCTCCCCCCATCCACCACAGCATCCCCGTGGATCATCTCCATGTGTTTGCTGCTCCTGTCAAGACTGATTTCCATTCCCTTCTATACCATCCACCACCTCCTTTCCTGGTTCCACCTCAGTTCATCTGCTTTGTTGTCTTCCTCTAATTAGCCCCTTCCTGAGTTGGTTTTTTCATCTGTGTGATTGAATAACAGTTGAAGCAAATGTCGGAAGAGAAGGAGGTTCATTTGACTGGAAACAGCTGTTATTTCATCCCCCAGAGGGGTCTGCTGGAGAATGGAGGGCCTGGGGGGTCTATCTGGCAAGTTGGAGTCCTTCCTTGCCCTTCCTGGCCAGGGTCTTATTCTGGGGAGAGAGGTGGGAGAGGAGGCATTTGCTAAAGGACTCACCAGTGGGCAGTTTGGAGGAATTAGGCTGGCTGGAAATCCCAGCAGATGCCTCACAAAGGTTCCCTCGATTCACATCTCTCCAAGCCTGCTGGCCTTTGAATTAAAACAGTCTAATTAGTGGAGCTCATTATAATCAGTGTCTCAGGCTGCTGAAGATGTGGAATGGAGGCTGATTCCTGAGTGTCTTAACAAGGTCTGAATTCAGATGGTGTTGGTGGGTTTCTGGAGATCTCTGAGGGCGAAGGATGCTTAGTTGTCATCGTGGTGCCACCCTGCTTGGACAGTCTCCTTGGAAAGGCAGGCTCCCTCAGGAGGGGTGCCATTGCCTCAGCCTGGCCCTGGCCATGGAGGATTCAGAGGAAGCCCCTTGGCTTTGGGAAAGCTTAAGGATCAGATGTCCACCCATCACAGATCCTCCACCCTAGAGAGCAGGGCTCCTTGGACTAACCACAGGATAAAGCCGGGAGGGGAAGCTCATTTTGGCTTCTGTTTCTTTAGGGGAAAGACACAGTCTGTGCATTCCCTGCTCAGAAGGCACAGGATGTTTTCTCCTCTCCAAACCAGCAGGAGAGGATTGGTACATCCCTCTTCTCCTCCCAGTACTCCCTGCAGGATGTGCCCAGGCAGCTCCGTTGGCACCACTGTGTCCATCAGCGGGCACTGCTGCCCTGCCCCGTTTTGGAAGCGATTCCTGACATCCTGCTAAGCACAAGAAAACTCAAGGCTTGCCGTGCTGAGCTGATCCAAACCCAGCCTGCAGGATCAACACCTTCCTGCAGGAGGCCTGGGAACTGGGAAGCTCACCTCTGGCAGCTTCTGTGCTCGGCTTCAGGTTGTTCAGCCGCTCCATCCAGCAGCAGCATCCCTCCCTCCCTCCCTCCATCTCCACCCACGTGCCCCAGGATGGGCAGAGCTCCAAAGGGGAGCGCAGGGGGTCCAGTTTTGGCTGACACAGCTTCACAGCGGGCACCAACTCCCACATAATTCAGCAAAAGCACGGGGCCCGATGCGAATTCAGCTGTAACACCAAGTGCCCTTGGAGCAGCAGGATCTGTTCTCTTCCTGACAGGCCTGTAGCACTCGCTAACAATTGTGGACTGACATCTGAGAGGGAAGGCCAAGCAGCTCCAGCAGATGCAAACTGGGAAAGCCCCCAGGCTTGGTGTTTTTTCTGTTCTGGAGGATTTCTCCAGCCTGCCAGCTTGCAGGCAGGACAGGGGGTGGGGACACAGCCTGGGACTGTTTGTCATTATCACAAGGGGTCACTGCTGACAGATGTCCTCAGAGCTTTTAGAGCCTGCAAAGCTGCTATACACTAATTTTTTAAATGAAGTTGTCAACTGATCTGTGATTTGATTGTGCAATTGCAGCGTTCAGGATAAATCATGCAGAAAATTGTCTAATTAAAGTAATAAGGAGTCCAAGGCAGGAGATGTTCTCTGGTTGCTGCCTTGGTCACAGGAGGAGGAGGAGAAAAGACCCTTTTGGATAATTTTTTTTCAAGACAGGAATGAAAATGAAACTAATGTGTAATTTTACCTGGACCTTCCTGCAGTCTGGGAGCCCCTGGGTGCTGTGGGATCACAGATCCTTGTGCAGCTGGTGCAGAAACTTTGGGGTAATGTGGCTCCCCATCTCTCATCCCATGATGAGGCCAGTCTGGGGTGTGGGTAAGGGCAGGGAACATTATTTTGGGGGCTTTTTGCCACCTTTTACCTTGGTCATTTTCCCACTGTGCTTCCCATGCCAGGAATGCCTGTGCAGTGAGATGAGGAGTGGTGTGGGCAATTCCTGACATGCATTTAGCCTCTCCCTCAGTAGGAGATGGCAGGAGCAGTCTGTAACTCCTATGTAAGGCTCTGAAGCAGGATTTAGGCAGCAGCTAATTACCCCAACCCCAAATTTGGACAGGATGGCAGCTCTAACACTTGGACTCCCGTAAAAATGCAGCAGGAGCTTTACTGTCAGCAGCTGCTTGGGACCTTGGGTTATGAAAAACAGCCATGCAGGAACCCCGTGCCAGTTCTGCCCTGTTTGTCCAGATTCAGGGCTCATGAAAAGAAACACCAATTCTTTTCCCCAGCAACTAAATGCCCATTCCCAGGAGTGGATGGATGTTGCCAGTGCCAAGTGTCACCTCCTGAAATACCTGTTGCAGTGGCACCACCTGTATATATTGGGTTTTGAGAAGTCTGGAAATGCAAGGGGTTTTCAAGGCAGCTCATATCTCTTTTATCCTCAACCTTCCCTCTCCAGGTCCTATGTTTCCATAACTGCTGAAAAACACAGGGACACATCTGGATGGGACCTCAAAACCTCTGGAAATTCACCAGTCTACCCAGATGTTTTGTCCCTCTTTAAACCACCCATTTGCTGGGTGCTGATCACTTTTAGGTTTCTTTAGACCTTCTGGAAAGTGCATTTTCAGAGCTGTGGGATGAAACGACCCCGTTTGGGGTCAGTTCAGGGATGAGAAAGTGAAGCAGGGAGCTGAACAGCTTGTGCCAGCATTGCACAAATCCCATGTTTTGTTCTGAGGTAGCACCTTCCTTCCAGTGCTACTTTGAACCAACAAATCATCGAATCATAGAATCTTTTAGGTTGGAGAAGATCTTAAAGACCATCAAGCCCAACCATTCCCCCAGCACTGCCAAGGCCACCACTAAACCATGTCTTCAAGTGCCACATCCACACGTCTGATAAATCCCTCCAGGGATGGTGACTCCACCACTTCCCTGGGCAGCTGTGCCAGTGCTTGACAACCCTTTTAGCGATGAAATTTTTCCTAACATCCAATTTAAACCTCCCCTGGTACAATTTGAGGCCATGTCCTCTTGTCCTACCACTATGTTACGTGGTCTAGAGAGCAGGAAGAGATGATCTTCTGTAACAGGCACACCACATCTACTGGCAGGAGCGTGAAGAGCCTGAGAAATGGGCTCTAAGCAGGGTAGAAATAAAGGAGTGGGAGTCTGTAGCTGTCAAATCGTGGCAAATGAAAAAGACTGCATTTTGGGTTTGCCTTGCATAAAGCATGTAGGGTGGCCTGTAGCACATTTCTTTTCTCTCTTTTTCTCATCTCTCTCGACTATTTTTCATTTGGTCACTCAACTGAAAAATTCATCCTTTGCTCTGCTTTAAGTAGAATTCCATGTCAGAGATTTTCTCGAGTAGCGGCAGCGGCGGGATGTTGGTGGGAGAGGTGGCAAGAGCAGCATTAATACCAGCTCTGTGCTGTGGGCCTAAGAGAGCTGTTAACTCACAATAACACCTTGGGGTATTATTGATTTTCAAAGTGACTGTCTTGTTTTTGACAGTGTAATTTTGTCACTCCCTGGGTCATTTTACTTTCTAATGGGAAGAAAAGTCAGAGGATCAGGCTGCTCTTTTTGTGGCACTGGGAAAGGGATGTGCTAATGAAAGTTGGGAGGTTGGTTGGAAGTCGTGCACAATTTGTTCCCCATTGTGCCAAGCAGACTTGGGTAAAGCCAGATCTTTCTGCTCAAAAACAGTATTAAAAGTGTCAGCGCCTCTGAAACTACACTGAGCCTCCATTGAAACATCCAAAATGTACTTGCAGGCAGTGGGAGGTGGGTAAGTGCCTGCCTGGAAGGCGAGGGAAATCTCTTCCTCCACTGTGTCCTAGCTTTTCAGCTCTCCAGTGGGAAATCAAGGAAAGCAGAACTTTTCCAAAACTGTTGCCTAGTTCTCATCAGGGAAGGAATCTGACCCACTTGTGTGCTGGGAGGAATCTCACTGAGGCCCTTGGAGAGGACAGGGTCAGTCAGCACCACGTCTGCATCTCTTCCCTCTTGGCCAGCCTGGGCTCTGTGCTCTTCCAGCTTTGCCAGAGTGTGTGTGAAGGGAATGAGACAAGCTGCCCACCCCACCCACATCAATCCGTGAGAGTGGCCCCACTCCCACTCCTTTCCTCTGTTCTGCCATTGGAGCCCAGCGTGCTGAGGAGCTGGGGAGGGAGGGATAGTCCCTGCTCCCAGGCATTCATCACCTACAGGGGATATCATCTACCCTTCCCGTCTCCAGCCCCAGGGAGGCTCAAGCGTGTCTGATCTCCTGTGGAGCAGATCAGGTTCTCGTGTAACTGATGCCTTCAGCCAAATGCAGGGAATTGTCTCGGGAGTCTCCCGAGGAGCAGCAGCTGCTCAGGGTGTGCAGAGCTCAGGTGCAGCTTCAAAATACTCCTTCCTTCCAGACAATCCCACCAGAGAATATTCCTTCACTTCTTGTGAAGAAGTTTGGCCACTACCAGAGTTAAAGACCCTGACCTGGGAAGCAACAGGGTCCTTTTAAACTTAGTTTAAGCCCACAGTGTCAGTCTGACCCCCAGGCTGACTTTATTTGTTGTTCAGTTTACCTGCAGGCATTTCCTACTGAGCACTTCATCTACTGGCAGATTTCTTATTCAGATCCAGCTGACAATCTCCAATGGAAGAACAATTTAACATAGCAGGAGCTCCTCCAGGCTTCCTCTGCTTGTATCTGTGCATCTCTATCTGTGCTCCACGGGTCAACCAGGAGGAAAACATGTTCATGGAGACCTTTCCCATCCCTCCTGCACTGCACCATGACTGGTCCTTTTGCTCTGCCACTTCTCCACTCTTCCACCTGTGACTTCCAACTACGATCACAGTATTAGAGAAACCTCTGACTTACATACCCTGAGATAAGAGCTGGCGCAGCAGAATGAAATATTCCACTGAAAATGAGGATTTTACGTAATCCAGTAAGGCCACTGGACTGCTTGGACTTCTAGAGGATGCTCCTATGGACAATGGCACTTCATTGCCACTCACATGTGTGGGATGGGAGACTGGGCCAGCTGAATGGACAGAGACAGCTCCCCCACAGTGTCAGAGGTGTTTAAAGCTGTTGGCGTGAGTTACTGTCACTTTAAGGACTTAAAACTGTAACTCTCCGGTTATCAACTTTCCGAGTGTTTACTCGAGGATCTCGGGAGAAAGGGAATAGGTGTGGCTGGGGAGAGACCCTTGGCAGATAAGTTTCCAGCAGCTCATTATCTGCCGCAGAGATTTCAATGCATGTGAAATATAAAGCTGCTAATTTGTATTTTAATATTCCTCCTGTGTCCCATCGCCCGTATAAATTAAGTAAATTCAATCAAAGGCCATCCCTTATCTATTGCCTGCCTGTGCCTTGCTGGGGAGCTGGATCGGTTATGGAGCGAGAGAGGACGGGAATAGAAATCTGAGATCCCTCCCGATGTATCAAAGTCAGACAAAGGGAGAGCATCGATCGCAGGCAGCTCGACAGCAGCCTGTGCAATAAAAAATGGAAAAAAAAAAAAAGAGGGGGAAAAAAAAGGAAGAAGAAGCAGAAGGAACAATCCCTCTTTTCTCTTCCCTATCAGCATCCTGAGCTTTGAATTACAAGTGAATGAGAGCTGACTTATTCCTTTTTTGAGGGAGAAACTCACGCACAGGAGTCAGGGCAGCAGGAGTTACGGCTCCCCTGGCCATCGTAGATCGGCCCCCCTGTGTGCGTGTAGTATTTTGTATTACTGTTTATGGGGCTAACTTTAATGTCTTAATATATATGTGCAGTGTGCCAGAATTACAGCTGGAGGGGGGACCATAACTTCGAACTTCCTGACTTTTGTGCGTGTAAAACCTCAGCTGCAATGTTAATTTACTCGGGGTTTTTTTTCTGGTGGTTGTTGTTGTTGTGAGTCCTTCCCCTCCCCGTTTCTTTAGAGATACAAGAAGGACGAGAAAGCAAAGTGGCAACGTGCTTTTTTGGTGCTGCAGATGATCGATTAGCACCGGTACTTCAGGCAGGCTGTGGCTGTTGGTGCTGCTGGAGGGGAGGGGGGAGTTTAAAGGCTTGGAAGAAGAAAAGAGAGGCTGGGAGCTACTGCAGTAGAAAGGTGTAACAGTGCTTGTGGGGAGCAGAGCAGGGTGGCTTAGGAGAGTTTGGTGTTGCTGCAACACCCACGTTAATGTAAGAATGTGGGAAGCAGCCCTGGAAACACATTGCCCTCACAGGACCAGGGAGGCAAACAGAAGGGTGGCAGGTCTTGTTCTAGCCTTAATATTAATGCCAAGAGAGCCTGTGTTCATTTGCCACTCGCAGCACAGTTTTATGGCTCCATGTTGGTTAATGAGGAGTAGCCAGAGTCATAGAATCATAGAATCATTGGATTGTTTAGGTTGGAAAAGCCCTCCAAAATCATTGAGTCCAACCGTTCCCCCAGCACCGCCAAGGCCACCACTAACCCGTGTCCCCAAGTGCCACATCCACGCCTGTTAAATCCCTCCAGGGATGGGGACCCCACAACTGCCCTGGGCAGCCTGTGCAGTGTTTGATAACCCTTTTGGCGAAGAATTCCTCTTGCTAAAGGAAGGGCAGCTCCTTCCTGCAGCCAGACCCTGCTGGTCCCAGCAGTCCATGGATGGTGAGGATGGTGAGGACAGTCAGGGCCGACCAGAGCTGGGCTGTTTGTCCAGCAGTGCAAGGCTTGATTTAATTTGCAGGTTGCATAACTTTTAAAGTCTTTTCCCTTTCCTTGTGATAAAAGCTTAGAAAGCCATCAAGTTTTAAGCGAAAAAATTGTTCCCTTGAATGTTGTATCCAGATTCCTGTGTCTCCATCCCATGCCGGTTCCTAATGCCTTGATCAGAGAAGGCACACAGGGGATGGCTCCCTTCTCTTCAGCTGCCTCTCTTCATCTCACTCATTGGCACCTCCAAGTCTTAAGGTCCCTAATTCTGTGTTGAAAGCACTTGAAATCAGCTCAAAAGCTTTGAGGGAGCGGGCACAGACAGAGTGGCAGATGGACAGAGTCACACACTCAAACACTTTGGTTGCTCTGGTGTTATTTCCATCAGCGACCTCAATGGGAAAAAAAATTAGGGCAAATATGATTTTGAAGGGGGGAGAAGTGATAGAATCTAGTTTAAGGAAAACTGAAGTGAAGAATTTCAGCTCTCCTGAAAACTCATTGTTCCTCCAGGCACCAGAACCTGTCTCTGTCAGAGGCTCAGGTAGGCAGGGATGGAGGAGGAGCAGGAAGAGAGGGTGTATGGCAAGTCTAACTGGGCTGGCTCGGGGGGGTTTCTTCTGGGTGTCTGGTGCACAGAGCTGTGCTTTTAGCCCCTGCCAGGCACAGGCTGTGCTGTCAAACCAGCAGAACAAATCCCTCAAACCAGGGCACTCGAGTGCTGCTGCAGGGCCATCGTGCTTTGAAAGCCTTGCAAGAACATAGTTTCTCTCCTTTTCCTCCTAGAAGTCTGCCCTCTCTCATCCTTACCCAAGTTGATTTATGATCAACAGCACCAAAATCTTGATGCCCTCCTCACATGGTGAACTTGAAAGCAACAGAGGTACCCCGGGAGTCTGTTTGGCAACCAGAAAGGCAGAGGAGAGAAAGAAATCCCAGCAAAACCACGCTGTCTGCCGGAGAAATAACCACATCTCTGCTCTCTCCAGACTGCTTAGCAATGCTGAGTGTTTGCTGGCTGCCTCCAACTCCCCCTCTAGGTAAAGCCACAGCATAATGAGACAGAGAAGGAGCGAAGCCCTCGTCTGAAGACACCTCTGCCTTCCTCCCCTGCTCGCCGTGCGAGGAGGGGGAGGCGGAGAGGCGCCTGTGCTGCCCCAGAGCCTTTCACTCAGACAGCGTGCAGCAAACACTGCACAGCCCTCCCAAGGATTGCAGCTCATTTTCCCCAAGGCTGGTGTAGCATTAAGTTCTTATATCCGAGAGCAGCCTTTCAAATTGCTGCCTGGTGTGTTACATAAATCCTCGCCAGGACCCTCAGAGACTGCAAGCAATTACACTAGGTGCTGAGGAAGCAAGTGAGAGCTCAAAGAAAGGTTAAGAGAAGAGGAGGAGAGAGGTGGGGGGAAAGAAACAACAAAAATCCCAGCTCTGGTAGCAGCTTGGAGTGGGAGGGAGGCCCATGTGCCCAAGACAAGGCTGTGTGACTTGTGTGGAAACTGCTACACCTTGGCCCATCCCAACCAAGGCCCAAGGGAATGTCACCCCTCTGTTAACCGAGACACTGTTTGGTGAAGATCTGGAACACTCATCCATGCCCTAAAACAGGAGAAACAGTTGTTAGCAGAGCCCAGAGATTCTGTAGATAGTTCCTAGAAATTCATGCTTATGAAGGCATTATCTGGGTGCCCTCCAGTCAAGAACATTCCCCTCTGTGTCGACCTCCCTATCTCCTCCACCCAGTTGTCTGTGAGTGCACAGGAGCTCTGGGAAGGGCTCTGCACTCCATCTCACCTTGTCCTTCAGCAAGAAATGGCAACAGCTGACGTCTGTCTCCTCAGAGCCAGCGGAAAGCGTGAGAGATTTCTCTGGAGAGCAGCTCAGTGCTGAGACTGGCCTGCACTATCCATGTCTTGGAGCCCTTCCAAGGTCCATCTGCTGCCTCAGATCAAATGAGGGACCAGGACCCAGTAACTGAGTTGTAAGACCTGAGATTCCCCGGGGCAGGTCCATAGTGCAGAGATGACGTCTGGCCGTGTCCCCTGTGCCCTGGGCAGGCTCCTCAGCTCTGCCAACACAGCCACTGCACTTGGGGTCTGGCTCAGGCAGAGCCAACCTGGGACTTGTTCCAATGCCTTAAAACCAGCTGCAAATGTAAGCTGTTACCTTCCCTGCCTTCCCATTTCCCCTCAGGCCGATAATCTCCATTAGTGAGCATCTCCAAAGTGCTTCCAGGTCAGTGTGTGGAGCCTGATGTCTCAGAAGCTTCCCTTGCACTTGATGCACAAGTGCTGTTCTCCCAGAGCTGCCCGGTGCCTAATGCAGGCAGCCCAGAGCCAGCCTGCCTTCCCCAATGTTTTGTTCCCTGTTAGTCCCACAATGTTGTTATCCTTCACCACCTGACAGCTCTAGTGCCTGGCCGACAGGTAACTTTGGGGGGGAAGGGGGGTTAGGGTTGAAGTGAATACATCAAATAGATTTAACAGGGCTGCCTGAATTCATGGGGCTCATAACACATGCATTTCCCTAATAGACATAGGCATGGATTTAACTGTCAGGCAGCTGCATTAAGAAAATGGATAGTGGATCCTGGAGACATCCGAGCTCTGGGTGGAGAAGGTTTAATCCAGGTACACTGTTCTGGCAAATGTGTCACTGTCTGGTCGGAGGATCCAATAATAACTATTGCTCTCAGCTATTCCCTGGCAGTGAGGCAGGTCCTGATAACCTGCCTTTATCAGCAGGGAAAGCAAAGCACAGGGAAGCTGGAACAGTCAGGCAGTAGCAAGGAAGGAGCCCACGTGCTAATCCACAACTGCTCAGGTGAGGCTGCCACACAGCAGCGAGCTCTGAGGGGTCCCTGGGAGGCAGTACAGCCAATCTATGGAGAACTGAACTAGCAAAGCCTCCAGGCTCCTTCCAGAGGGGTGCAAGGGAGCTGCAGGATAAGTGGGTAGTGCACAGAGATACCCCCAAAGCATCCTGTGGAGCAGCACTGCTCAGCACTGGGTCAGTGGTGGTTCTCTCTGCAGGCTGAAGCAAGGCCTCAGCTGGGTACAAACTCCACTGTCAGCCCTCCAGGTCACAGCACAGCCTTGTGCTCTTGGCTGTGTCCCCAGGACTCTCACTTCCATGATATTTTAGCTGATTCCCATCTGACGTCAGGCCCTTTCCCTGTTTTTTTCCCGGGTGGGTGTAGCTGCAGAACTGCCTCGTTCCTCCTCAGCACAAGCTGCCGGAGACAAGGAGCTAAAGAGGCCAAAGAAAATCTGAGAAAAGCAGGAGGAAAAAGGGAAATCTGTGGGCCACTGACATCTTTCCTGCTATCTCCGAGCATCTTTGAAAGACTTTCTCTTCCTTTGACAGAGCCAGCCAGCCCTTCATCTGGGAACTGCACGAGTCCCAGGCAGCTTCAAAGCAGGATGGCTGCATTCACATTCCCAGCTGCAAGAACTTTCAGTGTCTATATTTAGGCTTTTCTATAGGATAAGGGACAGGCAGCATGGGTTCTGCTGAGGAAAATTATGTTTCTCTGACCCGCTTAAATCCTTTGGATGAGTTAAGAGACCAGTGGATAAAAGGGAATGAGAGAGTACATATCCACACACTCCTTCTTCTGAATTTCAAAAGCCTTTTTTGATAAAGACCCTGACAGAGAGCTATCAAGGCATGATGGTGACCAGGGGGTGCAAGTTAAAATCCCTGTGATAGATTAATGCTATTGGAGAGAATGGGAAGAAATGGGCAATTCTCAGCAGGAGAAATTGTGATTGTCAAGGGGACATTAAATGGGAATATTGCTCAGTCTATTTACTAACCAGTGTGGCCGGGGCTGAGTAGAGAGGCAGGTGAGTTTGCTGATGACTCACTTTTGTGTTTGTTTTCAAGACTAAAAGGGAGTGGGGAGTTACTTTAACAGTGCTGGAAGACTGGTGTCCTGATTTCCACCTCTGACTCAAGCTGGCCCAGTGATTTGCACTCCAGGCCCTTTTGTTTGCAGGCAGCAAGGGGAGCAGACTGGAAAGGGCTCGTGCTGGAGCCGGACTGCTCATTCCCAGCAGAGATTCCCCAGCAAGCCGTGCTGTCTGTCTGGCACGTCCTGCTGCCATATGTCCCCAAGTCTGGGGGCTGCAGCCACGAGTGCCTGAGTCAGGATGGCTTCCCAGCACAGGAGAGGGGTTCCCAATCAGCCTGCAACCCTGCCAGGATATTGGTAGGAGGAAGTTAATTAGCAGAATGCATTGGACAGCTTGCCAGGGAAGGCAGACTTGTGATTCACCTTTTATTCCCAGTTTCTCCATCTGTTCCTCTGTCCACCATCCCCATGCTCAGCCCTCCATCAGCCCCTGTCTGTGTTTGTTTGTCCATCCAACATCCATCATCATTGTCCTGCTCTTCATCTCTAGTTCTTACAAAGATCTTACAGCCCCCCCATGGCAGCACCATTTGGGATCACACTTTTCCCTGCTAGCCAAGTCCTGATTCCCAGGCTCAGCTGAGCTGGGTGTCTCCTTGTAGGCAGAGCTGAGCTCACAAGACCTGCTGACTCTTCAGGAGTCTCTACCACAACTCTTCTGCCTTTGTTCCCTTCTTCAGCCCCTCATCCACACTCTTTTCTCTATTCCCCCCCGCCCGGAATTGTAGCTAAATTGAATTAGAGTAATTAACTTTTGGTCACACTTTTCATTGAGTAGTCAGGAGGGAGAAAAAAGAAGGGAAGTTAATTGAGATGAAAGGAGACCATGTGGAGCAAGAAGCTCCAGTTAATGTGTGTTGGTGAAGCCCAGGGAAGTGTTGCAGTGTTTGCAGGGGTCACAGAAAACCTCTGACTCCATCTTCATCATCCCTGTGTCATACTGTGCTCTGCATTTGGAGACGGGGAGGGATTCTCCTCTCTGGAAGGGACTGTTGGGATTGAATTATCTCGTCGTTTTTCTTCCCCAAATTTTCTTTTCACCGTATTGATAACGAAAATGTTTCCTTGACAATGTGTGAATTCTGATTGGACAAATTGTTCTGGCTTGGTGGGCTCCAAACACTGTCATAAACTCAAACATGTGGGTGCCGTGCTGGTCTGAGAAGACCTTGTGGAGATGTTCCCCTTCCCTGTAAACAAGGGTGTTGGCCTCCCCTCCCATGGCAGCTTTTGGACCCTCTGGCATTTCAATCTGCTCCAGAAATACCTCAAATAAGGCATTTCCATTTATTAAGGCAGTTATTATGTAATAATTAAGCACCAGTTGCTGACGAAAACATATTTATGGAGGTTTAACAATGCAGCCTGTGAGAGATAAATAGAGGCTGTAGCAGTGACTGGGGTTTCTCACACTGGAGCTGTCAGGGGGAGGCACAACCTGGTGCTCAGGACACTGTCATGGCCAACAGCTGGATGGGAGCTGTTGAAAATGGAATGTTTTTTTCCAGCAAGGTGAGCTAGAAGTGCTCTGCTGAGAAAAGACACTTCCCAAAGCCAAGGGAGCCTCGTTCCTGATGGGTCACACTGCGAGTCAGGTGTCCCTTCATCCTCCTGCTCCTGCTGAAAGCCTGGAGGTCCTGGGTGGTGTTGGCAGCTGGGCTACATGATGGAAAGCTTCACCTCCCTTTCCCAGAGTCATGCTTGGAATTGTGCTCAGAAATACCTGCCCTCCTTCAAGCCATCACTGCCAAGCCCTCACAGGGCTCTGATGGCATTTGCTTCCCTGACAGCCCAGCTCTGCTGCAGGAAGGGAGGGGGTAACAGGGAGGGTGGAGGAGTCAGGGGAAATGTGAAAAAGAAAGCTCTCTCAAGCTTGGTATTAGGCAGGGATTTGGGAAGGTTGGGAAGATATAAAAAGAACTTGAGAGAAGCGTTTTCCCTGGGATTAAGACCACAGAGTCCATCTCACTGTGGCTTTTAGAGCTGCCTCGAGGCTGTGTAGCACAGCAGCTTCAAAGGCAAGATGGTGAGGAACAGAAAATTAATGGTGCTTCTCCCTGTGCCCCGGCTGTCCTGCCACACTCCAAAAGGAGAACTTTGCAAAAACTCAGGATGAGCAATTAATCTGAGAGATATGGCCCAGCCTGGAGGTCACGGTCAGCCTGGCTCCTAATGGAGTGTTTGGGAACACACTCCATGGAAGTCCATTACACGCTCAACCAGACACACATCCAGGTGCTCCCTCCTGTCCACATCCCCTGTGCCTGCCCACAAGTGTGCAAATCACAGGATATAAATCCTCACACGCAAACCCAGAGCATCTTTCCTCCTTCTCCCTTTCCCGGCGCATCATCGCCGCGGCGTTTTTTTTAAGAATGTAGTTAAACCCAATAAAATAATCATTATTGCTGCAATTATTTCCAAGCAGATTAAATATCTGCCATGCTCCCAGTTACAGTATAAAACAGGAGGAACCATAAACTACCTCAGTGCATAAAAACGGGGAAGGGAGAAGGAAGGGATGACATTTCATCTGGCTTCCTCATGGGCCTGTGTAGTTACTGGGAGCATTTGCATATTTTTAATGCGGTGCCTCTTTAATAAATTCCTCCCTCCAGGCACATTAAAAATGGTGCGCTTGCCTGAGCATCTCTGAAGGGTAAGGGAGTGCTGGCAACTCCAGACTGTGGGTGCAGCCGCAGAACAAGCAGGCAGGGGGATGTCAGGGGGTCTCTGTGGTGTGTTGGGAGGGGAGCAGTGGAGGGAAGGGGAAGGACAGCACATCACATCACATCACTTGTTTTTGTGTGTGTACACCATCAGCGAACGCCATCTGTTTAATTTTTGACCTTTTTGTTGTCTGACCTCCTTTGAACTTCACCAGAATTCTCCAGGGTAATATAGTTTCTTTGCATTCAGGGGCAGGATTATTTGCTATTAAATTGGAAATCAGGAAAGAAGGAGACTTAAATTCTTCTCCTGACCTGTTAATCTTCAGCAGAGTAAAAATATTGGCTGTAATTACAGGGCTTTCTCTTTTTTTTTTTTTTTTTTTTATTTTTGGCTTGAGTTCAGGCCAAACCCCAAACTTGCCCTTTAAGCCTCTTATGGCAAATACCTCTTTTCTGAGGACAAGCTGTGCTCTTGCATTCCCCTGTCAGCAGAAGATCCCAGCTCAGAGGCACCATGTCCTGCCCCCTGTCCCCAGATGGCAGATTTGGTCCATAGTTGCCACTCTGGCCAGTGTAGTCAGTGCTCCTCTGCAGTCCCTAATGGATGAATGCAGTTCCTGTTGGTTGAGGATGGCTCTTCTGACACTTTTGGTGACTTTCTTCCAGAAAATAGCTCATTTCCTGAACAGTGCCATCTCTCCCCAGAAAAGCTGCTTTCACTTTTCTCCCAGAACACCTGGAAAGATGTTCAGTGAACACCTGAAGATGTCCAGAACACCTGAAGGTGTCCAGTCCACAACTGCTGTAATCCTTCAAAATGGAACAATTCCTATGTCCATGGGCTGACCTGATGCTGGGCATATTTGGAACAGCCCATTCCCCATGTCCTCCTTGGGCCAGGAGCTTCCAAGTACATTCCCATCTCCAATGCATTGCAGTTGCCATCTCTGTGCTACTCCTGGCCACTGAGGGTGGGGGGAGCCTGTAGTGTATCCCAAGAGAGGGTGTCCACAGTGAACTCCACCTCTCATGGAGCATTGCAACATCCTCTTGCAACTTCAGCACCTTGAGTTGGCTCGAAAGCTCACCATTCTCACTGAGTTTCTTTCCACTGCCCCCATTTCCTGGCCAGCTTGAATGTCCTTCCCAGAGAGATGGTAATAAATAAAGAGGGCACCATCCTGGGGTCCTTTCTGCCTCGTACACATGTGGGTGTAACTCTGCCTGGCGGGCTGGAGGCACAGAGACTGCACATCGAATCAAGAATAAGAAGAGTTTTAGTTAATGCACTCCAGCAAGTTGCTTCCATGGCACCTCAGCTGACTATTTTATCAGCAGAACAGAGCACAAGAGAAATTGTAGATGAAACAAATGCAGAAAATACATTAAGAGAGTAAGTAATGAGATCTGGGTGAAATTGCATCTTATGAAAACGTAATCTGCAGCTTAGTGTGCAAGGAGGAGGACTTTGATGGAATAGAGGGACTCTCAAGAAAGGAATGAAGGAGCACATTACAAACAGACAAAGACAGCCAGGTGTGTTGTGGAACGCAGGGAAGCAGTTAAATTAGGATGTAATGGAAAAGGTTATTTTAATATTCTCTTTTATGGATATTGGTGTCAATATTATCTCAGGGAAGGAGAGAGCGAGGGTGGAGGAAAAGGGTGTGTATTTGTGAAAAAAAAAAAGGGCAAATAAATTGCATCATGTACATGTTCTTTCATCAGAAAGAACAAAGACACGAGCAGCAGATCCTACTGGTGCCATCGTGGAGATGCACAGAGGTCACAGGGTTTGCAGCAGCTCAGAGAACACAGCCACAAACACACACGTTTGGCATGGCAGCTCCTGCTTAGGAGGATACAGCCTGAGCTTCCCAAATCCAGGAGTCCTGCCTGGCTGAGATGGGGGGAACGTGATCCCCCCATAGGACAGGATTGTTTAGAGGTGCCCCATGGCACAGCAAACCCTTCTGCTTCAGTCTGTGTTTCAGTTACTTGGCCTTTTCCTGCAGCAGGGTTTGTGTGTCCCAGTGCCACTCAGTACGGGGGGAGAAGGGCAGGGCTGGGGGACACAGAGACCTCGTTCCTAAAAGGGATTTTCCCACTTGAGGCTGCTTAGCTGGATGTGCCTTTACTTCAACTACCCAGATCTGAAATCCAAGGCAGCCCCCTGGGCTCTCTCTCCAGGCAGTGGAGAGGTAGAATCACCTTCTCTAGAGGTTTTGTCACCCCCTCCAACTACAACAAAAGTCCACTGCCAGGAACCATCTCTGCTTTAGCTGGAGAGGGAGTCAAGAATCATGGATTCTGGGTGGAGAGGTGATTCCATCCTTAAACGACAGTCTCTGAGCACTAAAGGAAATGGATTTGTGGTGCAGAGCAGTTGCTGAGGCAGCCAAAATTCAGCCTTTTGTCTCCCACCTCTTCTCCTCCTTCCCCTGCCACTTGCATCCCTCAGCCTCTGGCACTACCTCTCCCATCCTGAGGATGAGACTTTCCACTGGCTGGTGACATACCTGGTGCTTATTAGCCTTTCCCCAGACAGCCCTAATTACAGAGTTGCCTCATTAGGCAGACGAGCCGAGGCCCTGTTGACTTGCCAAGGTCAGTCAGGTGCACCTGTGAACCACCTCCTGGTTATTCCTCCCCTTTGGCAGAGAGCTGGAAGTGCTGATGTGGATGAGCAGAGGCACTTGGGAAGCGCCACTTGTGTTCCTCGTTAATGACCCGAGGGATTCAGCAGAAATCTGGGCACACAAGCTGTGCTGGGGGGATTTGACATTCCTGTGTGTTGGGCTCTGTCCCCTCCTCCAAAAATCTTGGAACGGGGAGTATCTCCTGCTCTTGGTGCAACAGGAAATCTCAGTTTCAAGTCTTCCAAGGCTCCCTGCACAGAGCTGCTGTTCTCAGGGTTACCCCCGGTCTTGACCGACTACAAAGGGAGTCAAGGCTCGATTCATTTAGTCCAGAGTGGAATTTTTGCTAACTAAAATTTGATGAGCTCATTTCCTACCTGCATTGCAATCTGACTCGAACACCTGCCATTCCCAAACAAGCCTGGAAATGAATTCATTTCAGACCAAGCCAGAGTGGGCAATTTTCTTTTGTAGTTTTGAATTTTTAGTGGATGGAGAAATCAGCAATGATTTCATTTGGGACTAAAGGAAATGCTTTGTTCAACATCAAATGAGAACTGGGAGGGTTTTACCCTTTCGAGTATGGTCAGATGTAATGGGAGTCTGCGTGAAAAGAGAATGAGCCCCGTGAGCTGAGAAATTGGAGTGGTTCCTATGAAAAATGTCACACTAAAGTGTTTCAGACTTGGGGTGGAGGGGAATATTGCTTTCTGCTTTATCATTTTCAACTGAATATTGCCAATGCAGATAAATCTGGGGGGTTTTTTAGCCCAGCCAGTGTGCCAATGTCACTCAGTTCTGGTGGGGCTGAAGACCTGAATCACAGGCCTTTGACCCCAAGCTTTGGTACCCAGACAGGGGGGTTGTGGTCACTCCTCTAACAGCACAGCTCTGCTCTGCTTTAGCATCATCTCCAGTCCTGCAGCTGGGAGACAGGACACCCTCCTGAGCTCTTCCAGTTTATTCTCACACCTGGTGTTTGCACAGCTTCATCCTCGACAGCTCCTCCTATTTTTTACCCGAAATGAACCACATCGCATCCACTCAACGCTGCTGGAGAAAAAAAAACAAAATTAAAAGGAAACCTTTTAAAAAAGACTTCTCACTTGGACACCTTTGTTCCTGCCTCAGTGAAAAAGAGAATGGTGTTTTCATAGTCAGGGCTGTTGAAATGAATGTAGATGAAAAGGTACAGTGTAATTAATTAAATGATCTCCAGGACCTTAGGAGTATTGGCAGCGTGGAGAGCACATAATTGGGAACACACTGCCTGAATACATCATTACACACACATACACATGTGCAGACTGTGTGCCAAGTCCAGCCACTCAAATCCAGCAGGATTACACACAGTCAGTCCTGTAAAGCTGCTGCAGCCAGAGTTAGGGAGAGCCCAAGGCAGGGCTGCCTTCTCCGGGACTTCCCTGAGAGAAACGTGTCCTCACATAACACACCACTCATGGAACGATCCTGGAACTTCCAGGAATCACACAGTCTGTGGCACACGGACACATATTTGTTGGGATGTGTTTTGGATATGCCAAACTGTGCTGTCCCTGAAGGAATCACCCGTGCAACAAACAGGAGTTGTCTTTGCTGATTTCAAAGGAGTTTCTTTTTGTGGTGATAGTTATTATGTACCAAAGCAGTGGCTTGTTATTTTGCCTTCTTTCTTTCCTTTTGTAAACCCACTCTGGGTTGGGAGGAATTTAGTGTTGGCAGGACAGTGTAGTCAGGAGTCTGATGGCCTGAACAGTCTCAGCCTGCTCATATCTCTGTGCTGTGCTCTGGGCTGATCTCAGTTCTGGCTTCTCTGGGGGGCTGACCCAAAACTTGCTGCAGCTAAAAGATCTGTCAGCTAATTTCACTGAGCTTTAGCCTGGACCATGCAGGGTCAAGGCAGATCACAAAAAGCAGAGTTGTGAGAGAGGACAGCCAGGGACATACAGAGAAAAAAGTGCTTTAAACATTCAAGAAGAAAAGTAGCCGAGGAAAATGATTTTCAAAGCTCCCTCCATGAAATCTGTGTTTGGGAAGGAGCACAATACACAACGTGTCTCGCAGCACAAAAGATGCTCTGTGAGGAAGCACAACGAGCTACCTGGTGATTAAAGTTTCCAAATGAGCCATTGTTGGAGGAGCAGACAATAACTGGAAATAAATCAGTATCAGGTTTCCTTCTTCTTTCCTGCCCCAGGGAAGGAGGAAAACAACTTGCCATGGGCAGCTGTGGGGGCTCTGCGGAGGGCTCGGAGTCCCAGTGCTCTGCCACGGGCAGAGGCACAAAGCAGAGGCCGTGGGCACAAGGGAGGGGGTTGGAAGAGCGAAACTGGGGCCATGGCAGAGCCAAGGAAGGGATCGAGGTTGGCAGAGAGAGCAGAGGATGGTAATGAAGTGCAGCAGCAGTGCTGCTTCCTGACCCTGAGATCTTGCACAGCTCTTCTCCTGACTGGATCTCAGAGGAGGCTGGAGCCCTCTGCTCCCTGTGCAGGGAAACAGAAGCATGGACAGGCCAGGGCCCTGCCTGCTCCATGGGAGGCTGTGCTGAGGTTTGGGATAAAGAGAGCACCTGGAGGAGCACAGCTCCCACCCTGCCCCCTGTGGGGATCCTGGTCTGGGAGGCTGATGGAATGAAAGCTGTGGGATTCCCATGGACAGAGGCACCTGAGGCAGGTGTTTAGTCTGGAATGTCCCATGTGGCACAGCCTCTGAGGCCACGGGGGGTGAATAATCCAGACATTCTGTAGGCCTGATCTAGGAAGCCTTGAAAGGACTTGCTTTTCAAAGACATCTCCTGAAAAATCAGGTCCACTCCATAAGACAAACCCTCGTGGCAACTTCTGCTCTGGAAAAACTGGGGTTTTCTTCCTCTCCTGCCTGTTCTGTGACTCTCTCCTTTGCTTGTCTCCTCCTTTCTCCTGCCATCCAGCAAATCATTTCTTTTGGCTCCTTCTCCAAGCTTCTTCATGCATGTCACAAAATCCACCAGAGCTGGAGAGGGGGAGGAAGGGGAAAAACACAGCTTTATAGCACAGGCAGTAAGAACCCAGTTTATTATTTATAATGCTCAGCTGTAAGCAATAAACACAGGCACCAAATGTAAATTCTGCCACTTCCTTACCCTCTCTCTATAATTCCCTGGTAAATTCACATCACTCACTGTCGGCCTTAATGTTCTTCTATTTGTCTGAGCTACACATTTCTCAGTGTGATTTTTTTTTCGGATGAAATAATATCTCCACGTATAGTTCTCTTCCTCTATCCTTAGTCTTGTAAATAAAATTAATTTAAAATTCAAAGGGATAATATTCTGCTAAAATGATCTGCTGCATCATTGCAGGTCATGGTGTTGAACTGTAAAATAAAAGCCTGTTTATAACTTATCATTTACAAGGATTTCTTCTCCCAGAAACTAGAAATGTGGTAGGTACAGACGTGTGAGGAGTTGGAAAGATGTCCATTCTCTGTGCAACCAGAGGGAGATGTTCACATATGCTGGGAATGTGGAATCAAAAAGATTATCTGAATGGACTTGTAAAAGCCAGTGCACTGTTGTTTGAGCATCCTCCCTTTCCCAAGGCCTTAACTTTGCTCTTTAGCATGGTGCTTTGGGGGGTTGAAGGCAATCCAGCAGTGGGAATCCCACTGTTCCCTTGCTCCCAGTTTCCTTCACTTGAGCACTGTGGTCCTGAGCGGAGGCAAAGCCAGGAGGAGAGACAAAAGATCCACATCCCATTCCCACATCAGGAATCTGCTCCTCAATACATTACATTTCAGGAACACCACAACTTGATTTTTCCAGAAGGGGGATGAGAAGTTGTTATTTAAAATTTCCTCACCTCTCAGAAACAGCAGAAACTTCTGTCAGAATTATACAAGATAATTTTCTGCAATATTTCATTTTCCTATTACATATAGAATGAAAAGGAAAGATTGAGGAGAACACTTAGGTCTGTAATGAGCTCAAAATGTTGCTGCTGTCAGAAAGGGCTCCACCCCTCCCAGACCTGTTCAGCGTGTGAATCCCAGAATGTGCTGAGTTGGAGGGGACCCACAAGGAGCATTGAGTCCAACTCCTGGTCCTGCACAGGCCCATCCCCAAGAGTGACATCCTGTGCCCCAGCAGATCATCCAAACACTCCTTGAGCTCTGGCAGCCTTGGTGCTGTGCCCACTGCCCTGGGGAGCCTGTTCGGTGCCCAACCATCCTCTGGGGGAAGAACTTCCCACACAGCCCAAAAAACAGAGCAGCGGGTGCAGAATCTGCTCCAGCTCCCATGAAGTGTTTCCAGACTCCCCTATCCATAGCACTGGACAATTTAATAACTCTGAGTGAGCGACACCTCCTTCTGATGGAGAAATTATGGAGAAAAGACTCCACTTTCCCCCCTCTCCTGCACCCCAGGCCCATTCGCAGGTACCGCTCCACCGGTGCAGTTCTTTCCTGGAAGAATCCTTCTTGCGGTATCACAAAGTGGAATTTCCAGCCATTCCTTGGCGAGGCAAGGCCAGTTCCCTCCTCCCTGGCTCCGGGAGCGTGGCTGAACACGTCTCATTAGCGGTGCACTGTGACTGACTTTAAGGTTTCCTCACAGCACCACCAAACCCCGTCACGGTTTTCTCTCAGTCACTTAATGAAGACAGTTCTCTCCCTCTCCTCATACATCATATTGCAATGGTTCCTTCGGTGGGGTTGGTGCTTCACTGGTAGTTTTGTAATTTATGACACTCTTAGTGGCTTAATTATGCCGTCAGCTCCATCTGTCACTTAGCTGATATGAGGAATGATGGGATGCCATTAGCCAGCTAATAGTTGCTGTAAAGAGTATTGTTTTATGCCATTTAATCGCAGGAACATAAACAGTTTTTGCTCCCCAATATCCATGCTTGCTTTGGTAATGATATTTAAGAGGCCAGTCTTGACATCTGTCCTTCTGCCTGAAAAAGTGCTGGAGGAAATAAAAAGAAACTATCAGCAACAGGTCTAATTAGATTTACCATGAGCGTGATGATCATTTGGCTTCATTTTTTCCCGTGCTGATGGAACTTTTTATTTGAATCTTGGGGCCTTTCTTGCTTCTCATCTTGATCTCTTATGATCAAGGCAAGAATTTGGTGCCTTCATCCCCATGAAGTAATTACTGGGCTTGGAAAATTTGCATCCAAGCCCCTTATCTTCGTTAGCACATCTGCCCTCTTCGCATGTCCGTGAAGTAATATTCATTTAGTAGTTGGAGAGCCAAGGTACAGGAGACCCTGGATTGGATCTGCTGGAGGACAGAGACACTTGGTTTCCATTTTAGAGGGCAAAGTTAAAAATTTAGAGCTTATAAATCCCTCCCAATCGCTGTTTGACCCTGGAGCTACCTGAAATCTAATTTTCAGCATTAAAGTTTTTCAGGCATCTGAGCTCACCAAGGATGGGTTTCAGCCCCAGCAGGACTTTGCGGCTCTGAGCCCTGTCTGAACCCCTGGCAATTTTTGGCAAAGCACTTTGCTGCCAGTCTCGGTGCTGTTCAATGGCGAGAATTTGTGGAGGCTGAGGGTGTGGTAACTGTGAGGGAACTGGAGCCACAGAAGCGTGTTCACCTTTCCCAGCTCAGCTATTTTAATCTCAGACAGAGCTGTCTCTGTTCTTCTGCTCCTGCTCATCCCACGTTTGATTTGATTCCTTCAAACATCGCCTTTACCCCGCCTGACAGCATCCACTGTCAACCAGGACAAATCCTTCTGTTCCAGCCTTGCAGTGTTTTTAGCTTTTCATTCCCAAAATGTGCATGCCCAAAACATGGATTGCCCAGTGCCAGAGGTGTGAAACCCAGAGCCCAACAGGTTAGGCCGGCAGCGTCCTGCACATCCAACACCCTCTTTGCAACAAGCCTCATTCCCAGGATACATCAGGGCCTGGAAAGAGGCAAATTGCTGAGAACACACCATTCCAGTCCTCTTGGATGGTGCCCAGATTTCCATTAAAGTGCTGTGACTCCTTGACGTGACCTCCATCCCGCCAGCGAGGGGTTGAGGAGCGTTGGCTGCTGGTCACTCTCCTGCTCGGATAAGTAGCCATCAATCAGCAGGGACCTGCTGCAGTCACACAGCAATAACACTGCAGAGATTATTTGCCACTCTGTCACTCAGAATAAATGCATCCCAGAGTGCTTTGTAGAATTAATTAATGGACAAAGGGGAGAGAAATTAAGAGCTGAAGATTAGGAATAAAAGCTAAGGCTTGAGATGAGCTGTGGAGGGATCTCCTGGAGTAAATATCTGCGCTGGGACTGCTGGGGGGCAGTCAAATACCACCGGCTGACAAGGCAGAGATAAGCAGATGCAGATTTGGCCCATAAAATGTGTCATCCCCCACGCTGCTGATGGCAGCTCAACACAGGAGCTCAGAGGAGGATGTGGGTCCCCCTCCAGCCCCATTCCTGACTGTTCCATGGATTAAACTGCTGCCTTCCTTTATCCCTCAGTTTCCTCCATATCAGGCAGCGACCACTGTATTCTGTGAGACACTGCACAGCTTCATTCACCAGTGGCTATAAAGTACATGGCAGTGCCTCGGTGAAAGGCACTCCATAAATCCCAGATTTTATGGCTTATTATTATTTATGGGAACATGCCACTTAGGGACTCCCCCTCTATAAAAATGGTGTAATGCATCAGGGTCAGCCCAAGAACGTGGGCTGTCCTTGGTCAGAGTGAGGAGGATGGAGCCAGGAGGGGAAGAAGGAACATCTCTTTTCTTGCGACCCCCTCCCACACAGTGCCAAGCACCCTGGCACTCACCAGCATTTCCAGGTTCTGCACAGGTCATGGAAGTAGGTGGAGGAGAAAGCAAGTGGCCATGTCAGTAGTGCTTCTGAGGGACAGGCTGCTCAACCTGTATTAGACACTGGGGAATCCACTTGGGAGCAAGATATTTGATTGCCCAAAGTGGTGGAAGAGGCTCAGTCTCTTGCTGGGGCCAGGCAACGGGAAAATCACCTCCACCAGCATCACTGCTCACCACAGGAGTCACTGTAGGATGTGCCATGTCTGGGGCAAGACACAGATTTCGGGTAGTGGGTCAGACCCAGAGCTGTTCATCAGCAGAGTGGTGGGTTCGGCTCTGCCTCACGCTCCTGCAAAACCTTGAGCTGCTGCTGAGCCCGTGCTCATGCCCAAAGTGTGTCCTTCATCCCCAGGGTCATGGTGGGCACCAGTCTTGAAGCTGAAGGACATCACTTGGGGTTGGGAACAGGAGAGATCCCACAGAGCTCATCAGAGCACCCGTGTGAGGAAGCAAGGCTCCTCCAGCCCTCCTTCCCCCTTCATTAAATCCCCGAGCTATAAAACAAAATGTCAATTTTCTTTTTAAACATCTTTTATGGCAGATTTGATGCAGCTTGGCAGATTGATGGCCCTGGTGACTGACGGCTCCCATTTATCCTCACGTCAAGTGTGCAGGATTCCCCGGCACAGGCAGCCCTGACAGGCAGGGAGCACTGGGAGGGGGCAGCGTGCCAAGGAGGTGGTTGTGGCCCTCTCAGTCAGTCCTGGCACGGTCTCCGTTACCAGACTGCGGTGCTGGTTCCTGGTGTCTGTTTGCCATCGGGCTGAATTATCCAGCGCAGCGTTAGATCTGTCTCCTGCAATCGGCAGCGAGCTCGGAATGGACCTGTGCTGCCGCGGCAGAGGGAGAAGTTGTGTGCATTAACGAGACTGCTAATGAAGGCTGAAAGCAGATGCACCTTCGGGAGAGCAGCCAGAAACGTCTCCCTGTCAGGGCAGGAGGTGGTGGGCAGAGCTGCACGGACACCTCCGTTTCCAGACGGGTGCTCTGCTGGGGGTGGTGTGGGGGGGTTGTTGTGGGGAGCATTTCAATGCAAGTAGGGGGATTTCATTCCTCTACAACCTCATACAGCCCTGTGGAGCGCACATCCCGAACAGACCCTGTCAGAGGACGCACGGGGTGAGTGTTGTCCCCTCCCAGCCCAACAGGGCAGGAGATCAGCCAATGCTGCCCGCGGGGACTGAGTAACACCGCTGCTGCTCCCCAGCCTCCCCGGCTGCATGTGCCTTCCTCCCAGCTCCTTTCATTTTCCCTCGCATCAGTTCAAAGGGACAAGAAGAAAGCGGGAAGCTGCCGTACCAGACAAAAGCCGCTGCCGTCGCAGGCTGTGTGGGTAGCGCTGGCCCCGTCTGTTCTGCTGACTTGGTGCTTCCACTCGAGTGAGAAGGCGCGTCGGGAGGGCGGTGGGAAGGGTGGGAAGAGCCGCGCCATTTGTGCTGACAAGATCGGTATTAGCATAACAAATGCTAAATTTTTCGGCATCCGGTAGATAAGCTGAGAGATGCAGAAACAGCAAAGGCAGCCCAGTAAATAGACTCTTTTCTTCCTCCACTCGTCTGTTCTTTCCTCTTTCCCTCCCTCACTTCACTGCCGGGCTTCACAGGACCTCTAAAACGCTCCAGCTGCCAGCAGTATCCAAAATAATCCAAGCAAGAAGTTTATCTGAGTTGCTGTGTTCCCTTCTCCCCGAGAGGATGCTCGTGCAAAGGCAGAGCTCCAGTGCCAGCTGGAGAGCAGAATCCCTCCGTATGGCTCTCCCTGCGCTCGGGCAGAGGACGGGGAGCAGGCGGAGTGGGAGGGATAGCGAAGACGGGATGAGGATGGGACAAGGGACATGGGGGCCCAGGGTGTTGGCCACATTGGCCCACTCTTTGATGCAGCACAGTTGGAGTCAAGGACATGATAACACCAGGACACGCTGCCAGTGGATCGTTTTAGGCAAAGGTCGCCGTCCCATGGAGATACAGCTTCAAACAAGGGATTTCTGATCCCAGCAGCTGCTCTTCGCCTCCACCACGGCTGTCTTTCATCATGGGGTTGCTGAGAGGTTGTGCTGTGTGGAAGAGGTTGGATTCTGCTCCTTGCTGCAGAAAGCACAGCCATGTCAATTATTCATTTAACACATTCTTTGTTGCTCAATTCACTGTGAAACTGGGTGAGAACGCAGAAAACAAGGGAGTTATTGTATAATTGAACCGCATCTCTTCAGGAGCACAGGCTTTAAAAGTGGCACTTTCCCTGAGAAAATGTTAACAGGATTATTTTTTCCAATGGCTTAATTAAAAAAAAAAAATCAAAACCTCGGCATCTTTCATTAAATACTTACCAGTGGTAAACCCTAAAGTTTCAATTTCTTGGCTTAAAAGCTTTTATCAGGGGACTGAATGTGGTCAGTGTTTGACCTCAAACTCTCCAGGTTTTGGACCACAAATGAACATTTCCCAGGTTTGCAGACACTGTGCAAAGCTTGGTTTCGTTTGCAGCCTTTCTACTGAAAAGCTGTTTCATTAGGGAAGTGTCACTTGTCCTTCCCTGTTAAAACTAGAGACTCTGAGCCTTCATTTCAGCAGCTGTGTCATCATGGGGAGCAGCAGAGGTGCTGTGTAGTGTCTGTACCAAATGAACTCCACTGGGGTTTGGCTTTCTTTCTTCTTTTCTAAAACAAAGTAGAATCCCCACCACTGCTGCCTCCTCAAAGGGGGGGAGGACAGGGTTGCCAGGTGAGCAAAACTACAAAAATATCCTATTCCTTGTTGGGGCTTTAATGAAGCATTTACAAGATCAAACAGGAAGAGGTGCCCTCCCACGGCCTTCTTAAAGCTGTAATTAATTGCAAAGTAAGTAGGATATAATTGCTTTCCCAAGAGCACCCCAGAGAGCAGGCCGATACCTCGACAAAGGTGCTAGAGCAAGCAAAAGTTAATTAACATTAAGAATTAAGTGGCTAATTGCATTGTTCTGACAGTGCAGCTCACCCTCCCAGCGGGGTGGCATTCCCGGAGTGTTTCATCCCAGCACCAATCCGGGGCCATTCCTGGACCCGTCTCTCCCTGCGGGCCCAACCCGCATGGACGCACCGTGTCAGGAGGTGTTGGCAGCATCCCAGTGTCTGCCATGGCCCAAAGGACCATCTCACAAATGAGGTTCTGCTGTGGCAGAAGGGCTCAACCTCTCGTGTCCCGCTGGATTTTGGTGGGTTGGCCCCACAGAGGACACGGCAGAGCAGATGCTGTGTCTGCTTCTCAGCCAGCAAGAGCAGCTAAAGAGTAGAGGACACCAGTCACCTCCCCACACGGTAACTCTTGTGTTTCTAAACTTTCCCAATTCCCTTGAAAGCCTTCGCCTCTTCTGGATGAATTCAATTAGCCAGAGGGGTCAGGAGTGCCAAAGTATTAACAGATTCAGCTGCCTGCTTTTAACACGGTAGCAGTTCTTCCATCTCCCCATCTTCAGGACAATGAGAACGGCAGGCATGAGGACCCCAGTTAAGATCCCAGGGTTGGGAACATTACATGGATGTGGCTCTCAATGTTAGAGTCATATGGGCTATGGAGGGGGTTTAGAGCATGACTGCACTGACCAAAAGGGCTCTGTATCTGCAAGGGTAGTTCAGCACTCCTGGAAATCAGCTGGATAGCTGGGCAAGGAGATTTTACCTTTCCGTGCTCTTGTGTTTCTCTCTGGACAGCAACACCTCTCCCCTCCTCTCCAGGGTGTGCTTTTCCCTCTGGCCACATGTCATGGGCTTAATCAGTCATTTCTATTCCCCCAGAGTACAGCTGGAGCACAGGGGAGCAGGCTGCTCTCTCCAGCATGACAGGCAACAAGTGGGATTGGAATTGTTCATGAAAACATTGGGAAGGGCATCCCGCTGTGAGAACCAGCAGACATTGCTTGTGCTGCCCTGTTCCAACCCTGTCACAGACTCCGTGACGGAGCTGTGAGAGGAAAAGGGCTGAGATGGACACGGTCTGGGACCATGGCTGGGGTTGTCATCTACAGCAAAGCAGCATGTATGGGAATGGTCTCCTCTCTTCCCAGTGGGACATGCCTGAAGCTGTCCTCCCATTTCCAGATCAGTCTGTGCCATTGTGGATTGACACTGGGAGACCTGGAAAGGGTTTTCCTTCTCTGCCTCCACTATGGGACCAGACCTGCTTTGTGGAAGAAGGTCAGTGAGCCAGTTATTCCGTAGATCTTTCCAGGGATGTGGATGTGGCCATGGTGCCAGGGTTACCCTGTTTGCTGCAAGGCTCCTGGGAATGCCCTGGCTCCAGGAGCAAGATTTTGCCTGCCCTGCACTGAGGTGTCACCTGAGAGCTCCTTCCTGTCAAAGCAAATTGAAAACCTGCAGATTTGCGGGGGATCAGCACAGCCCTGAGCTGTGGAGCTGTGGGAGCTGTAGCGGGGGGTGGAGAGAGCTTTGCTGTGCAGGTTTTTGTGAAATGTGTTAAGTAAGAGGCAATCTGGAAGTGCTGTATCCTTTGGGAATGGAACAGGAGCTGGCTGTGCTGGGGCACATTGCCAGGAGACCTGGGGGGCCACAGGGTGGGCTGCGATTAATTGTGGTCTTGAGCCTATCAAAGAAGGGTGTATGCTTTGGCTGAGGGTATCTTGCCTGCTTCCTCCTTTTCCTGGAGCATCTCCATGTCCATGGTGGCATCTCTTGGTTTCTTAGATAAAATAAAAGCACAAGCTAGAAAATACCTGTGCAGGTGAGAAGCCCTTGGCTGGGAGATGTTGAAAAGGAAATCCATTCTGGTGCCAAGTGCAAATGACAGCTCAATGAGCTCAGCACTGCTTTCCACTGTTTGTTGTATGTAAATATGTGGAGAGACACCCCGCAGCTCCCTTCCAGTCTGTTTGGTTCCCATTCCCATTCAGGTCCTTTTGGAAGCAATAATACACAAGGCCCTGGTGCTTTTTTTAGCTGGGACCAGCATTCCCGCTGCTGCAGGGACGCCCCGGAGGCCAGAGCACAGTGTTTTACACTGACAGTGCTGTGATTGCACAGCACAGCTCACAACCCTCACAGCACCGTGGGGTCATGATCTGTGAGGAGAAACTGTGAAGGGTTCATGGCTTTCCACCCAGCTGGGAAAGGCTGAGGCAGCACCGGCTCCACAGGATCCCGGCAAACGGAGGCTGGATGGCTCCAAGACCCTCTGAGAGACGTGGGGTTTTCTCCAGCTAGTACAGGTGTGCAGTGCTCAAGCAGCACACTCAGTGTGTACTTCTTCAAAAGCCTTCTCCAGAATAAGTGGAGATGCCTTGCTGGCCACTGCAAAGCTCTTCATCCAAAGCTTGGAGACTTGATAGCTCCACGTCTGTGAGCAGCACCGGGTTTATTTCATTGAAGATTTTGTGTGTTTGATTGAGGTTGTCCTACCCTCTGTCTATGCTCCTGCCACTGCCAACCAGACAAGCCCCTCTCTGGAGGGGCCTCAACCAGCAAAAAGGAAAATTTTTCCAGCATCATCTTCCTGAGCTGTTCACTTCATCCTCCTCTATCTTGATTTGGACCCTTCCTACTTTCCCCCAGTGTGTCCCCTGCGTTTAGGTGCCTTCTGGGTTGGATGACACCTCCCTCAGCTCACAGATTCAGCTCCCTGCTGTCCAGTCTTTAATCCCTCTGGCTGAGATAACAGTCTGGCTCTGGGTGCTCACGAATTTCCTCTTCTCCCAGTGATGCTGAAAGCACTGACCTGAAGAACAGCTTGTCCTGTTAAGCACTGTAGATACACAAAGACTCCTCAAGCCTTCAAGGACTTAATGTTAACTCTCTCTGGGAACGCTCTTCATGGGACTGGACATACCTTCGTGGTCTGGGCATTAAAATCCATGAAGGTAATGGTGATCAGGGCAGTAGCCTGGCTCTCCCCTGGTGCCAGGGAGGAGCAGCCACAGTTCCCCTCTCGGGTACCAGAGGGATGCTGCCATTTAAGCACAAACCCGTTTCAGTGAAGAGGGTTTATGAGCCTATTTCTTAGATAACAGCACTTGCCTTAACCTCTCCCCCGGCTCTTCTTCCTCTGTTATGTTGCTGTTAATTCTGGGGATATTTCTTCATCTCCTGACAGTCCAAATGCAGCAGCAAAGGTAATAAACAGAACATTAGCTGTGCTTTGTTAGAGGGAATGAGGTTTCCCTGATAAAGAGTCACCAGGGCTGACAAGAGGAGTTGCTCTCCTGGGCAATATCTTCATTGTGTACGACCCTGAGTCATTTCCTCCTGCTCCAGAGCCGTGCTGGCCTCCCTAAAACCGGGTGAAACAGGGATGGCCCCATTCCCAACTTGCTGTCGCTAGGGAGGAACAGACCAGTGCTGGGGCACAGGCCACTGGGTCTGGGAGAGGAGAAGGAGGAGATGGAGGATGAGGAAGCAGAGGAGAAACTGGGTGCCCTGAGTTGCCATAGCAATAGCTGGGATGCCCGAACTGGGCAGAGTTGGTCCTCAGTGTGCTCAAAGATGTGATGCAAAGGCTCCATCAGTCAGGTCAAGAACTCAGTGGTGGTTTGCCAACAGTGCTTGGATTACTTTTCAAGGAATGTCTCCGGGACAGTCTCCAAGGGGGCACACGGAGTTCAGCTCCCACTGGATGGCTTTGAAGAGGTTCCTTTAGCCAGGTCCCCAAAAAGGGGCAGTCAGGTCTGTGCTGAGCCGACAGATCTCCCCACACTGACAACCCCTCACCCACTCGGATGCCCTCACCCTGGAGTGGGTACAACAGGGGGCCTGGGGGCAATGGGGCATTAAAACTTAACTCAGTGGTGGAAGGGCAAAGTCTTGAAGCTCATGTTCTGGTCTTGCTCACTGCACACCTGCCTGTCTGAGCTGGGGGGGTTGGGTGGCAGCGCCGTGCTCCTCCCATGCCCTCAGAGGCAGAAAGCAGTGCTGCAAAAAAATCACCACACCACACCAGAAAACTGAGTGCCTGCCCTCAAACTGAGACAAATTCCTCCTGCCCCTCCTCTTCCTAAACCCCTGTCAGAGCATCCTTCTTCCCACCTGTCTCCCAGCCACATCCCACCCACCACCAGGCACGGAATGCTGGAACGAGAATCAAATCATACAGTGCCTCGGGAAGGACGGGGGAAGAGGCTGCTCCTCTCGCATCCCTCTTTGTGTTTGGATGTATGGGAAATATCTGCCCAAAGGGGCCTAATGTAGCAGAACACTGGAAGTGCTTCCAGGCTGTTAGGTAGCTGCCCGACATGGCATTACCCCACCAGCTAATTAAACTGGGGCTGTCCCAAAGTGATGAGTTTGCAGGGAGGCTGCGAATCTGAAGGAGATTGATGTTGCATGGCTTATCAATTTTCAATCTCAACACAGCTAGATATTTATCAAGCTGCAGAGAACAAACACTTGTAATATTTAAAGGGGGAAGACTTTAATGAAATCCATTGCGGATCACCAATTTCTGTTCCCCTGGGCTCATTCCTTTCCTCTTCTTCCAGTCATTTTTCTATTTTTCAGTCTTATTTTCATTTTTTTTTAGCATACAATAGTCAATGAAGGAAGAGAATTTTCATTTAAAATGCCGATTCCCTTCATCTCCCCCCTCCTTTTTCCCTTTCGAAAGGTTTATGCATTTATTTGGATAAAAGGTTTTAAACAATAAAGAACTGTCTGCAGTAATTTGTGAAGATAATAGATTATCCT
This sequence comes from Neopelma chrysocephalum, assembly GCF_003984885.1. Classification (NCBI taxonomy): domain Eukaryota; kingdom Metazoa; phylum Chordata; class Aves; order Passeriformes; family Pipridae; genus Neopelma; species Neopelma chrysocephalum. The sequence continues at coordinate 3,378,169 of NW_020897744.1, read as the reverse complement.
GGGAGGAGGCCTAGGTTGAAAAATTTTCTACTGCAGAATTCAGTCCTTGTCATTTATTTATTTTATTAGAAAGAAGAAAAGAAGGAGGGCAAGAGAGTCAGAGAGAGAACACAATTGCTGGGCTGAGTTATTTGCTGGAGTAAATCCTCCCGTTTTTATATGGATCTGGTCCTTTCATACACTTGCTCCCGGGTCAGGGCCACGCAATCAGCACTGAGGGCTGCCAGGTAATTTTACCAAAGTCACCTCAAAGGGAAATAGCAGAATGGCTCCATCCCCGGGAAGTCAATTGGATACGGTCCTGGATGAAAAATACTCCACAGCTTTCTCCAAGGAGGCCTGGAGAAAAATTGCCTGGTCTCCGGGAGCAACCCTTGGCATGGGATCCTGGCATGGTCACGCTAAAATTCATCAGGAGTTCAGAGCTGGGCCCAGGTTTGCTGTTTAAGAACTCAGCTTTGGATTACAGGTCTGTTCCTAAGTGCTCATTAGTACACCAGGAAGAGATGCTGTAATGAATTGGGGCTGGTTAAATCACTGATCAATAGTGAGAGGCTTCAGCTGATTCTCCTCAGCCCCAGCTTCCAGCTTAGAACCCCCTTCAACACCTTCCCCTGACACCTTAATAAACACACGCTGCTCCTGTCTGGGACATGAGTCTGGGACTGACTAATCACTTATAAACAGCTTGGAGATGGATGGTTAATGAGAACTGCATGAATAATTGCTTTTTCATTTTCCTGCCTAACCAGGAAAAAAAAAATGCAAAATGAGATTTCTTTTTCGGAGCGGCCCAAAATAGAAAGTTTTCCAGCATTTTTTCGTGCCATAAGGGAGCTCGTGCACGTGAGCCCCCTCCACCTTCACAAAGCCTTTGGGATGAAATGGAAGAGTCAGTATAATCCAAAATAAAACAGATTTCTGTTTGTTTTAAACTCATTTTCCTCTCTTTCGAAAGTATTTTAAAAATTAGGTTGAGGCAAATGTAATCTTAGAGTAGTGTTTTGAATGGAAATAGTTTTATTTTCCCATTCTGGGAATAAAAGATCTCTTTGAAACCCAATGTGAAAATCTTCCAGCATAGAGGGGGAAAAAAGCCTTTTCTATCATTTATTAAAGATGTCTGAAAGAATCTCAGATCACTGCATCCTTCAAACACTCCTGTCATTCCTCCTGCAGCTCTGTCACTAGAAAGATTGGACTGTGTGGTGGGCTGACCCTGGCTGGGTGCCAGGTGCCCCCCAAAGCCGCTCTATCACTGCCCTCCTCAGCTGGACAGGAGTGAAAATATAAGGAAATCCTCATGGATCAAGATAAGGAATAGCTGGAAGCTTCTGGCAGCTTCTCCCAGGAGCCACCTCTGTAGCCCCCCCCCGACTGCCAAAACCTTGCCATGCAAACCCGGTATAGATTCTGACCTGCAGGTGAAGACAGACCTCCAAGAATAAATACCTGTGGACAATTTGACATTTCCATGGGCTTTCTGGATTTGTCAGGTTGGTTGCTGTCTCCTCCCATAGATAGTTCCTCCTCAGGAACTTGTAAAGCAGCATGAACTGAGTGCAAATAGGATCTGGATCCAGTTTATTTGCACTTGCTCAAACTTCTGGGAGGATGTTTTATTCTTTTTTAATGGTAAATTTGGGTTTGGCTTATAAAACCAATCCTTAATTGAGTGAAAGAAATCCAAACAGCTTTGAATAACCTAAAACAGACTGGTCTGCACCAAGCTATAAGCCTGTTTTGCATTAAATCAGGTTTTCTCTGTAAATGAGACCTTCACTGTAATTGCTGTGGAGCAGCTTATTGTGATTTCTTTGCCTCTCTGGTTCTGGCAATTTGCCTTCAGCAAAACACCGAGGGCACACGAATGGCACAGGAAGGCAGGGGGTGCTCAGCAGGACAAGTCTTGCTGGCACAAGCTTTTCCCCTCCTACTCCCCCCTGAGCAGCTCCTCAGGAGGCAGGAGGACCCTGAGCCCAGCCCAGTGTCTCCCATGTCCTCAGTTCAGGGGCTGGTTCTCGGGGCGGGGGTTTGGGGATTCCCCATGTGGGATGTGTGGGAGCCTGATGGCTGCTGGGGCAGTGGCAAATCCCACCTTATTAACACTGCACCCACTTCCCTACAACCCTGACAGCCATGGGAGAGAGACTAGACATGGGAGCTGCTGGAGGTATTCCCTGGTGCAAGGATAAGAAGAAGAGCAAACACAGGAGACAGAGTAATCCGCGTGGTAAACACAGCTAAACATCCTCGACGGGGATGCACTGGAAAAGTTTCCATGACCAGCCTGTTAATGGGCCTTCTGTTTCCAGGCTTGGGGTCACTGCTGTGGTTACACCTGTATGTGCCACCCAGGTGATCCAGTGGCTGCAACCTGTAATAATCCACAGGGGCAAATCCAGGGGGACGAACCCCCTGGAGGCAGCTGAATAAATAAACGGGCGCAGCGACATCCACCACAGTTTAGTGAGCACAGCTGGTCTCTCAGAAGGAGTTCAGAGATAATTCCACCTCTGCATTGAAGACTTTCAATGACTGTTAATGAATTTAAATGATGGGGATTTTCTTTTCATGCTTCATTGCATATGCTCCTCACATTAAGATGCTAATTAAGAATACATCAGCCCAGGCTGGGAATGATGCGGACACTGAGCAAAGTGGAGCTGAGCCAGTGTCTTTGGGGCTACTCAGTGGGACCTTTTATTGGAGTCTGATAAATTATTTGCTTCCACGGGCCTGCTGGGTACAGGTCCCAGGGTGAGTTAAGATTTGCTGTGGCTTTCATGTCTCAGTGGTTCGTTTGATCCCGCTGGGATGTCTGAGGACACCAAGGGATGTTGGGGCAGTGAGGGATGCTCAGGCAGCCTGGGCTGTTGGCACTGAGCTCAGATGTGTGTGTGTGAGGTGGGCTGTTGTTCTGGGCTCCTCTGTAAGCAAAAGAAGAGGGTTTTTCTCAGGGCACAGCAGGGTCATGGGCATAGAGGACAAATCCCTCAAGGTCTAATTAATACGAACTCCCCATCGCTGGCCCAGGATGTCCCTGAGCAAATTGTCTCCATCAAACTGTTGGAGTTTGTGAGATATTCTGGTGTTTTCCCAGGCAGTCAACTTTGGAGATGGGTAGTCTGTGCTGATGGTGCTGTTATGCTGTTTTCAGGTGATTCAAAGCAAGGCCTTGACTTCCTTTGCTGGCCTTTGTTTGCTTTTGGTTCCAGCTGTGCTTCCCAGGAGGCACCAGCCTGGTGCTAACACATGTCACCATCAAACAAGTTGTTTGTAAGGAGGGTTTGGCACTGGGACATCCTGATGTTCTAGGTGAGAAATCCCCCCCTTTAATATACCAGCCTCTGCCAGAATAACTCAACAGCAGTGGTTGAGAAATTATTTCTAAACCCTGGACTGAGCTAAAGTCTGCGACTGCTTCTTAAAGTCAAGGGGAGGGTGAGAGAGAAGAAAAGGTTTATAAATCATGAAACCTATTAATCTAATCCTAGAACAAATTTACAAATTCTAAAATGGATTTGCACAGATGATGGGGAAAAAAATGGATTTTGCAAATCTTAACAATTACTCCTCCTTAAAGAGCTTCTTGCTTTCCAGAGCAGCTTTGTGTTTGGGGCAGTTTAGTGAAAGATTGTTCCAGCAGGCTGCCTGTGGCCTCTCATTAGGAGAGGGATTGGAAATGCTAATTCTGGGGCTGAAACTCTGCTCAGTCCTGGGAAGCTCTGTCAGCTGCGTGAGGAAATTAAGTGGTTTGCCTGAAAATGTGCAGGATTTAGAGCTTGGCTCTCCTGCCTGTTAGGAAAGGGCTCTGGAAGGTCACAGGGGACCTGGGCTCGTAGGAGAGTGGTGAGATGTGCACAGTGGCCAACCCAACCATGAACCCAACTGAGCAGGGCAGGAGATGTTTACTGAAGGATTCAGGGAAAAGAAGTCATGGAATCACTGGGAAAGGGAATGAAGATCCTGTAACATGGAGGGAGCAAACTAGGAGGTGGAGAAACAAGGAGGTGCACGGCTGAGATCTCAGATTTGGTCCTAGTGGTCCCCAAACCTCAGGAAAACATCAGAAGAAAACACCACCCTTCCCAGTTATAACCAAGGTTTGGGTATGGTTACAGTCTCCTCTTCACTCCTGTAAAAGAGGACAGGCTTGGGGGCGGTGTGGTCACTTCAGAGTAGTTTGTTAAGAGTTTTCACAATATGATCGCTATTTTTGTGGCATCCATCCAAAAACTAGAAGGGCAGGAGAAAGGGCTGGCCTGAGGAATGAGGAGCTTGTTTTGCAGTGGAGACTCTTGGCTTGTTAAGCTCAGCAAAACAGAAGTTGAGTGGGCACAGGATCACTCCCTCTGTGTATATCACACCGAATGGCACCGTGCAGGGAGAAGGATACAGACGCTTAAATATAAAATTGGCATGGGGGGAAAACAGGGATAAACACATCTCAGATGGAAACTTTAAAAATGCCCTGCTGACAGAGGAGGGAGGTGGCTGTCTTTGGCTGTGATGACCCCCAGGAGGGATGCAATATCAGTTCTGGGCTCCTGAGCAACATGTGGTACCGTGCGGTGCCAGAGCCGGCGGATATGGATGGAAGGGAACACAGCACAGCGATATCAGCTGCTGCTGGGAGGTTGTTTGTCTCTGCGGTGATGGAATATCCAGGACCCGGTGGGTGGGGGAGATAGGGAGCGGCCGCGCACACGCTGCTGTGTGTATGACAAATCAAAAGGGACGCGATAAATTAGGGAAGGGAAACGTTTATTTTCTGTCCTTTGAATGCGTGTCGCACCCGGTTGAGAGCAAAATTAATTCATTCATTAAACGCACTCGCCGTGTCGGATGAAGCGGCGGCGCCGGATTCCAGGCGGCTGCGGCTTCACCGGGGGAGGCTGATGGCACAGAGGGGATGGAGCTGGCCCTGGGCACTGGGACAGCCTGGACCCAACAGGGGATGAGAGCTCAGCCAGGAGATGCTCCTGGCCAAGCAACCCCAAGGGGGAATTTTGTCTAAATCAAACACAAGTTTACACAAGGGGGATTTTTTTGTCGCTTTTTCTACACAACTACTTGTGGTGTCTCGGATGTTTGGCTCCTGTGATGTCTGTAGAAGCTTCTCCATTTTCCCTTCCTCTTCTCAGTGTCAGAGAGACCGTGCCATGGTGCTGACTGCCTGTGCCTGGGGGTTATTCCCTCTTCAAGGGAGGCTCTTCTCGTTGTGCCCACACAGCAAAGGGAACTGCTCTCCCAGGGCTTTTGGAACAACAGAGGTGCAAACTGTTTGCCCCATCGAAGTGGTTGAGTCTGTGTGAGGATCTCTGGTAGCCACCCAGGCTTGGAACAGGCCCCATCCCTGCACACCCTGATCAGGAGAGCAGGGTAAGCCCCGTGCGCTGCAGAGCCCCTCTCGCTTCAGCAGGGAACACCTTGTTCAGTGTGCTGCCAGCACTGTAAGTTATGGGCTGGGCTCTAGAGCACAGCCCAAAATCCGTGATGCTCAGCAGTCCTGCCAACTACCACACACCCCTCCTGCAGCCCCGCTCCCAGCGCAGGCAGCTCCCACATTCCCATCCACCTCCACGTGCCGCTGCACTGCCCACCCAGCACTGTGACCCTGGAGCAATCCAGGCTCAGTACTGGATACTGGCACCTTGCTGGTGTTTACAGCTTTCTGGAGGCGATTCTGGTGGGGATTTACTGGTGCATAGGTTGCCCCGGGGTGTGATGCATATTGTGTTCATTTGGAGAGTAATGAATTGCACAGATGCCTGAAAACCAGTGTCTCAAATGTTGTTGAAAGGCCAGCTACAAGCTCATCTGACAGGAGCCAATATCCCAGCCCTCTCGGCAGCTGGATCCATGCCAGAGCATGAGCTGAAACAGTCTGAGTGCCACCAACAGATCCTCTCCCACTGTCAGGACGCTCCTGTGCATCCCTTTGGATGGTGGTGCCTCCCTTGAGAGTGGTGGCACCTGGCCAGGGCAACACACCAGGCAGGGCCAGCTCTCTGTGGTGATACATGTTCCTGAGCCCACCCCCACAGCCAGGGACTTTCCTTGGAGCCCCCAGGCTTTGTGCCCACCTGTGGGCATGGCACACAGCACTCGGGCAGCACAGCCCAGGGTGAGCGGGATGCCACGGCAGCACAGCTCCCAGCTGGCTGGAGACACCCATCCTGGATGGATGACAGCTCGTTGGAGCCAAGCAGGGCAGCAAAGGGGCTGGAGCTGCACAATGCAGGGAAAAGAGCATTTTGGAGAGTTTGCAGCTTCCCCTGAGAAAACCTCTTCTGGGTCAGAAGTTCACGTCTACAAAGGGTGGCCTGGTTTTTGCTGTACTTCTGGATTCCTCTCACACAGGAATGGCTGTGAATGATGTTTTCTGTCATCCCTAACTGGCAAGGAGATTTTACCTCATCCTGGCAGACAACGACCTGGCTGAAGTTATTCATGATTTCATCACCCCTTGGCCAGACTGCAGTGCTGCCGTCCCCTGTGCCCCGCGCCAGCCCCACACTGTGCCAGCGCCGAGCCCAGCGGCTGCTCCTGCCCTTCAGGTGTCCAAATCCTCACAGGACAGCCCTGTCACCCTGGCTCCAAGAGCTGCATGGACCCATGAGGGGACAATCCCTGTGCGGGGTGGGAGCTGGGCTGAAGGAAGAAAATAAGGCTTTTATAATCACTTAGAGCAGCGCGGAGGTTTTGGTTGTGTCCGCACCGGGTTTTGAAGCCGATCTTGAGTTTTCCCGTAAGGAGAGCCCAGGACCCACATGTGGATGCAAAAGGTCTCATAGGGAGAGCACCATCCCAGAGCCACTGCAGCCAACCAGGTATCTTCAGGATCTTCATCTCCCATCTTGCTGCCACGGCTCCTTTGTGAAACTCCTTGCTTTGCCCCCAGACACTCATCTCTGCCTGCAGGCAGAGAAGTGGGACCAGAGGGCGGGGGACTGAGCACTCCTGGTCAGCACCACTTGCTTATTCATTGCTGCTTCTCCCTCGGCTCCACAGCACATTTCATCTCTGAGGCAGGAGAGTCCTTTCACACCACAGCCTCGAAATGATCCTCAGCCACGATGGGAATCAGCCACCGCTGCTGTTTTGTTCCCAGCTCTGAATGTGTGCTTGGAGAGAGGGAAAATGTGTGATCTAAGATGAGAAAGGGGCTGTGATTCTTCCACTCCTCCTTCACTGCTCTCTAGACAATGTATAAGGGAAAACCAATTTGTGCAGAAGAAGCAGGAGCAAGGAGTTTTGGCGCCCATGCAGGGAACAAAACAAACGGAAGAAAATAAGGCTATTGAAGAAGTGTCAAGTTGGGAAGAGTGGGAAGACGAGGCAGAGCTGTTTGTTAACACACAGAGCTGGAGACTGCAGAAGGTAGACAGGGCCAGCTGGAAGGTCAGCCCAGGATCTTTGTGTTATAATCCTTTGGGTGTAAGATGTTTACTGAGCGAGGGTAGGGAAGCATGCAGGGGTATGATAACAGCTGGGAGCAGAGAGGATTTCTCCTCCTCACAGGGTACTGTCAGAGTGCTGTGGGGGGGGAGATGCACCTTCTTGGGCCCTGAAGAAAACCACCTTCTGCCAAGGGGCAGCAAAGTCCTGCCTTGAAGACAACTGCTCTGATCAGGTCCCTGCTGCTGCCACATGAGCAGTCCAGTTTGGGTGATCAAAGTGGACCCACACTTGCTTTTGTTCTCCATTCGGGTCCCCGTGGAGGGGGCAGGAGGCTCCCCTGGAGTGACTGACACCCGCCTGTGCCTAATTGAGCAGCCATCGATCAGCTGTCTCTGCCCAGGGTAATGGCAACACAGTCGATGCTAATCAGCCCGTTTGTTTCCAGAGCTGGATCCCTGGGCGTGTGACTGGATGCCAAGGAGGCTCATTTAGGATGAGAGATGGTGCATTAATTCAGTCACTGCATTCCCTTGCACTCCTTGGACACCCCAGTGTCATCCCCCAGATCATGGCACACAGTGCCTTCCCTGTCCCCGGTTTGCTTCATAAGAGGAGGCGATGAAGGCCTGGAAATAGGATGCAGAGATGAACTTCCAGACTCTCCCTTCTGTCCCTATTTGTAGCCCAGATTTGGTGCCTTATCTCCAACCAGTGTTTCCTGATCACCAGCCCTCTCTGGAGGAATACAAACAAAATCTGTGCGCCGTGCACAAAATCTGTGCACCATGTGCTTTGGCCACAGTGATTTTCATTTAGTGCTTCTGTTTCTTTTTCTCCACCCACAATTTGATTTATACACTGGCAGAGGAAGCATCCCTTCTTCCTCTGATCTCACAGGGATGATGGCTGGTCCACTCCGAGACTCTGGGATAATCTTCCTTGGGTAAGTTGTGCCTTTATACAGTCGTGTCCCCGCTCACACAGTCCAAAGAGCTGTTGCTCTCCTCAGCTCGCTCCAATGGATTTCTATTATCAGCAGCTTCTATCTGCAAAGCAATTGATAATAACAAATAATTAAAAATGCATTTCTGTTTCAGCAGCCTCCGGGTGCTCTCTGTAGCAGAAACAAGAGCTTGTCAGTGTGAAGGCCCACAGGAAAATGTGTTTTTCTCAGCTGTGAAGTGTTGTTCCTGAACTCTTTTTTGTTCTGTTCTGTGTCCATCTTATCTGCTGCTGTTCATCAGGTCAGAGGCTGTATCTTGTCTGGTTGTGCACTGTGGGGTGCCAAATGCAGGCAGTTTGTTGTTATTTTTCTGTGCTGTTTGCTTGCTTGCTTGGTTTTGGAGCTGAAATGACATGTGGAGTGGATTGAAAAGCTCCGTTGCTGCTTTTAAATAATTCCCTGTGTGTAGATGGTCTTGTTCTGGAATGTGAACAGGGTTTTCTGATTTAGTTAAATCCACTTCCAATTCTAACCTGCTTCTTTGCCTGGAGTCAAAATGTTTGCGAGGGGAGGCATCACAGGAACACTCACACGGACAGCTGGCCTATGGAGCTCCATCCCAAAATCCCAGCCTCCATCCCTGCAGTATTTATGGGCTGCAGAGGCCAGAGCTGACCATAAGAGCTGGCAGGGGCATCTGGAGAGCAGAAACCACATCATCTCAGAGGAAACTAACCCCAACCTCTCCCCTTCTTCCACTCTCCAGCATTTCTGTGGCAATTTAGGGCACTTATTTATTAGCTTTTAGAACAAAATAGTGTAGCCCTTTGCAGAGGTGGATGAGCTGTGCCGTGGGTGAGAACATCTCCCACAGTGTCTCGCCATACAAGGCAGACACTGTTGGGCTGAACATGGATCCACCACCCTCCGGGGTGTTCCTGCTTGTCCCCTGTGTCCCATTTGCCAGGGATGTCACTGTTGGCCATGCCATGAGCACGTGGTGACCATGGGGCTCCAACCCCTCCCTCCACAGACGAGTCCCCAAAGAGACAGGTCCCCCCGAAAGGCCGTGGGGAGAGCGTGGCCACGTCTCCTCCACCAGCCCAGGATCCAGTCCCTGTCTGCAGGATGCACGGAGCCACTGGGTGTCAGTAGCATCCCACTTCCCGGCCGCTCGTGGACGTGGATTCAGGAGGACGAGTTTTCCTCCATGGAGAGCAGAGCTCTCTCTCTGGAGAGCAGGTCACGCCTCACACCCACTCGGGAGAGGCAGCTTCTGCACTCAGGGGAAGGTGGATACAACCCCACCACTGGAGTTGCTGGTTGTTGGCAGGCTTTTCCCACCCCGTGGAGCTACAAGGAGGGATGGTACCACGCCAGGAGCTGCAGCAATAGGCTGAGCAGCGGGATACCCCGTGCAGCATCGGCTCCTTGGCAAGTCCTGCCTGCTTTGGCCAAGGTGGTTGGTTTTCATAAGCACTCCCAGGATTTTCTCCCAGCCATCTCTCCTCCTCCCGGAGCCCCCCAGCCCTGGCTCGGCTCTGAACCTGTCCCTACACTGTCTGTGTCACCCCTTCCACCCCCCATCCCCCTTCTCACCCACTGCTCAGCCTCAGGGAAGCTCCTGATCCAGTGAGGTGCTGCTGGCTGGTGATTTTCAGATCATGTGGGGTTTTCTTCCCAGCCTTTAAAAATTTACCAAAACAAAGCTTTTTGCAGCGATGTATCACCTGTGGGGTGATATTCCTGGCTTAAACCAGAAGGAACAAAAAGTCCTGTGCCCCAAGACAGCCAGTGAATCCATAATCCTGGCACCCATGGACCGGCCCATCCTCATTCACAGCCCGGATCTGACCCATTCTCTTCCATGTAATGTGTGAAGACCTGACTAAAGAGCTTCCTCCAGTCGCAGGTAGAGTCCTTCAGTATCTCCTAGTGGAGATGTTCCATTTCTGGGATTGTTAATCCAGGCTGTTAATAATTCAGCTTCCCTGGGTTGAAGTGAGGCTGTCTCCAAGCCTGCAGGTCTGCTCATTCATGTTTCCCCTGTCTCCCCACACAGCCCTGTGAATCTCATGTCCTGCTGCATCCACCAGGCTCTGATCCAGGGATGAGAGATCTCTCTTCTGGGTGAAGACTCTTCAATACTCAAAACAAAGGGAAAAATGTCCAAGGTCTCCAAAATGGTGCTGGCGTGGGACACCTGGGTGCAGGTTCTGCAGCTCCTTTAGTTTAGTGGCTCACCTGGTCATGGATAGTGGGATTTCCCCAAGACCATTCACTCCCTGGGATGCGTTTTGTTCATCAGACCTGGACAGGCTGTAACTTGATCAAAGTTGTCCGGGGAAGTGGAGTTCATACTCAACCCTCCACCCATGTGTGGAGAGAGAGGACCCTCCATCTCCTCCTCCTGTCAGCAGGTTCCTGGTTTTCCCAGAGCACCTTGGGATGGAAATGCCCATTTCTGCATCCCGCTGCTTCCCAGCAATTGCTCTGTAATGCAGTTTCCAGGGCCATTATTCCTTGGCTGCCGATACCAGCCCGGGCACTCGGCTTGGGGAGTTAATGGTGTAATCGGAGCTGTGGTGTGAGGCCATGAGGGAGACAAGCTCCATCAATCCTTTTCCATGTACACAAGCCCTTGATTAAAGGTTAGGGGGTTAACTCGCTCCTGCTCACTGTGCAGAGGCAGGGGAGGGGAAGGTGAGAGGAAGGGAACTGGCTAAAAGCCCTGTTTGGAGATGCCTGCAGGGCTGTCGGCACTCAGGCCTGACATGCAGCTGTTATCCTCCATCCCACTCACCCTCCAAACCCCTCTTCACTGAACGAGAGCTGTTTGTGCCTCTCTGTGCCGGGAGGAAAGGAGCTTTGTGGGGAGTTGGGATAGCAGCAGCAGAAGAGGCTGACTTGCCCCTCACAGCTCCCTCTCCCTGCTCCTCCTCTCCCCCTGCATGGGTTGGGACCCATCAGCTTGTCCCTCCTGCACGGGGTCCATGCCATCCCCTCCGTGCTGAATTACCTACCCCTGGGAGGGAAGTTGCCCCCCTGAAACCCAGAGTGGGATGGAGGAAAGTCAGAGGTGGCCAGTTTGTGAGGGAACACTGCTGATGTCCCCCTGCCCTGCGTGGGACAGGGAGAGGTTAAGCCAGAGCCACTCCAAGGTGATGCTGAGTCCTGGGAATACACTGAGAGACCCCAAGCTTCAGTCCCATCCATGTCCTCCCTCTCTTTGCTTGTGTGCAGTAGCAAAGCCTGGGCCAGTGGATCAGGCCCAGCAAAGCCCAGGCTCAGCTCCAGCCCATGGGACATCACGAGAAGCCGAGTGACCGGCCAGGCACCGATGATCCCGGAGTGCAGAGCAGAGCTCCATCTTACCCGACATCAGGCAGCCAACGAGCCTTGCCCTGCACAGATGAGGACTGATTTGCCTTCATTTAGGCTTGATTGATACCTGCCTCATGCAGTTATCAGTAATGACATCTGTCATTGCCCAGGTTTCCCAGCTGGAGGGTTTGGGTTAGGACAGACCTGCTGAGCTGCAGCTCCGGCCGGTGCCTTTTGCTCTTTCTCTTCAGAGACTTTCTCTTTCCTCAGGATGACAGACTTCTGTACAAGCATTTTCAAATTTGGGCTTACTTGGCAGCAGGGAAGTGGTTTTATGTTTAGACAGGCCTGAAAAACTCTCCAGTTATGGCCAGGGACTCACTGATCCTGTGACCTGAAGGCAAATTGACGGGGAGGGTGCTGAGGCCACAGAGTATCAGTTCCCGTGCTGAGCTTGGGAGTGATGCTTTGTTCAGAGATACAGAGCTGTGGTTTGATGCTGTCCCACACCAGCATGGTGCAGAACACGATAGGAAACAAACTGTTGCTGAAAGAATTGCTCCCTGCATCGCTCAGCACCTTGTTTTTGTGCTTTGTATTTTCCTTTTCTTTGTTTTCTTCACATAAGCAGCTTCAACAGCCAGAATTGCTAACTCTTGGTGGGCTTCTGTTTTCCTTTTCTTCCTTCTAGGCCAGAATATTTCAAACTTTATTGCTTTTCTGGAAATAACTATTTATTTTTCTCTGCTGTTGCTTTCTGCTTTCATCTCTCTTCTGTTCCATTCAGTAGTCCCCCTTCCTGTGAATCTGCTTTCCCCTGAGACATTCCTGATTTCTTATCCCCTTTTCCATACTGTCTCCTCTGATCTCAATAGTTTTTCAACCTTTATTTCCTTATTACCAGCCCTTTACATTTATTTTTTTTCCTTGTGTCCTCTCTCTTAAACCTCCACCACACCACCACAAAGCCTTCTGCCAAGCAGCCCTCCAGCCTGGGGAAGAGCAGGGAGCATCTGATGGAGGGCAGAGCCTGGAGTGGCACCCTTTGCTTTGCCTTTGCAACTTTCTTACAACACAGATACCCCTGTGACAGATTCCCACAAAGTCCTGCAGCCCTGCACGAGCCCCGGGGGCCTGTTGTGTGTTTCCCAGTGAGCAAACACACCGAAGGGTTTGTGGCTGATGCTTGGGCTGGAGATGTGTGCGGCTCCTGCAAAGCCTGAAGCGCATCCGTGGTGTTCCGGTGTCCCTGCGGCCCAGCCTGTCCCTGTCAGTGAGCTGCAGGTGGTTTTCTCCTGATGTGTGTGCCAAGGTGCCACAAGGGTACACAGAACCCCACATGCTTTGGAAGGTGCTCTTGAGCCCCTGTTTCAGGCTCAGTGCCTCCAGAGCTGGTGAGACCGGTGGTGATGGTGACCCTGGTGCCTTCATGGGCCTTTCAGGTACAGCCCTGGTGTGTCTGAGGGTGCAGGCTGTGCTGGGGAGCTCTGCTGGTGCCTGTGTTGGGAGAAGTGGGTCAGTGCCACAAGGAGAGCTCTGCCTGTTGTGTGGGAAAGTGCTCCCAGCCCTGGGTATCCCAGGATGACATTTTTAACAGGCTGCTCTGTGCTCTTCTCTCTCCTGCCCCTCTCCCCACAGCCTCCAGGCTCTGCTTTCTCTGGCTTGGCCTTGGTGTCCCTCGCACCTCCCAGGGCTCCCATTGTCTCTCAGCAGTTGGACCTCTGGGAGAGGCACTGCCTGGCATCACCCCCCCACTTGTCCTGGCACAGGCATGAGATTGGGCCCACGGGAGGTTCCAGCCACCCCAGGCCCCATGAAGTGGGGCAGCCAACGGCAGCTGGAATGGTGTCCCCTGGGATGGAGGGATGGAGTCACCCATCAGCACACACGCGCTCTCAAGGAGGATGTGATCACTGCCCTCCTGGATCTAAAGTCTCTGGGTGGTGGAGCCACCCACTTGAGCTCTTTCAAGTGTTTGCCTTTCCTTTTTTCCTCTTCCCTCCTCTGATTTTTATTTGTGAACCTCGTTTCGGAGATTAACCTCAGGGCCGGCGCGTCTCCTAAGAAAGATGCTCTCACTTCATTAAGAGATAATGGAAGCTGTCAGAGATTTGAAGGATTGCACTTGTGATGGGAGCAGGAGGGGGAAGAAATATATTCACAGCAAAGTTACATTTTCATGTAAATTGTTTAAAGATTTAAATGGTTTCTATTAGGAAGGGTCACTGGGGCTGTACAGAGGGCTAAATTAGTCCTTCAGTACAGAACTATAATATTGTCTGTAAATGAAAAGGAACAAAGAAAGCTGTTAATTTTTTTCCCCACTCTCTCATTTCATCTCACACTTTCTCCCTCTGCCTCTCCAGCAGCCTTTCCCTGCCTTTCTTTCATTTTTGGGTCTCTATTCTGCTCTGTTCTCATTTGCAGCCCGCACTTGGCAAGTTTGAGGTGCCCTGGCCCTGCCCAGCACTGAGTTCTGCCCAGCCAGCCCCGGGCTGCAGTCACTGGTGGTGTTGTCCCCACACACCTCCGTCACAAATGCAAATCTGCTGCTTTGGGTTTCCAGGCACACAGATCCCCCACAGGGAGCAGGAGACCCGGGTGATCAGTTAATTTGTTAATGACTATCCCAAGTGGGTTGTTGGTTTGCCTGCTGACATGTTAGGTGGAGTCACTGCTCCGTTTCTTTGCTCCAGGCTGGTTGGTAATTCATCCACAAACACATCTTCATATAAATAATCACAAGACAGTAATTTGCTCCGGTATTCACAGATGAACATGTTTTTGCACACACCATCGCCCGTCTAAATGTGATGGCACCTGTGGGGATAGGCCTCCCCTCCCCGTTTGGATGGCAGCCCTGCTCAGGATCCAGCCTGCTTACAAGCGGACGCCGCTGAATGGGAAGGAGGTGATTTCCCTTCCCCTGGGAGCACTGGTACCTCGGGCACTTTTGAGAGAAGGCACCTTCAGATTTCTGCCTCATGTGTTTGCAGGTCGAGGCCACCCTTCAAGGAGCATTAGAGGCAAAGCCACAGTCCCACGTGTAGGTGTGAGGCAGCAGAGATTTGCACAAGTGCCCCATTCTTGAAACTGGGTGGCTTTCTGCAGAGGCACAGGGGCCTCGCTGTTCATGGCCACGTGTGTGTGCACAGGGACATCACTGGAATGGTTAAACCACCTGTCCCTCGCTGTACTCCCATCGCTGCCAAAGGCCAGAGGAATAAAACAGCTTTAGAGCAATCAGTGGGTTTAATTTACAAGGAGCTGGACAGACATTGTCCCTCTGAGGGCAGGAGCAGAGCACAGGGTGCAGCCACCAAGGTAGGGAGAGGTGTGTGCCTGTGTCCTACATCAGTCCCTGGAGGATGTCCTGATCCCTGTGCCATGCTGTAAAGCCTCCTAAACTCCAAAGCACGTCACACTCAGCAGAGTTCAGCCCCCTGGCTCATCCCTCACATGCAGAACAGCAGAGATCAAATTCATCTCTCAACTCTGGAGGCTCAACTCCAATTATTGGAGGTGAGGCACTGATTGCTCTTCACACACGTGCATAAGGCACCTGTGGAGACCTTGGGTTTGGGAGGCATTTGGGGAATAGCAGGAGGTAGAGGGTTTTGCATGCTGATGACTGGGGAGGGAGGAAAAGCAAGGGAAAAGATGAAGACCTGCATGAGAAGAACAGAGGCTAAAAAAGCTGTGACTGGGAGGACGAAACTATCTTTGTGCTGGGTTCTGAAGGATTTTGGCAGAGGCAATGCTGGGCCAGCCAGCTGGTAGAGTTTTGATGTTGGGAAAGAAAGAGATGTCTTTTTTTTTCCAGTTTGCAAGATCTCAGCAACAGGCCTGCCTTTCAGGAAGAGAAAATCTAGAATCCAGAGCAAATTTCCAGGCAGTCAGTAGAGCACAGAGGGAGGCATACCCCCAAATATTCACACCAACATGACAGCACTACCATAAAAAAGGCATCTTGCAACTGGCTGTTTTGGGGATAGAGAGATTGTGTGCTGCTCAGGATCTCCTGGTCATCAACCTCATCAACCTGACATCCCCCTCAGTGAGATATAACAGCGACATCCCCTCCTTCCTGAACAGATCTATCCTCTTGTTCAGCTCCTCCTCCCTTGCTCCTCTGAATTGGAGTATGTCCCACAGATTTGCTCTTTTCATGGTGAAGAATCCTGTAATTCCAGCTGAAGCATATCCTTGGGCTTTTTATCTCCATCTCTACGGATGCCAACTTCAAGTAACTCTTTTCCCTGTCTCCCCAAATGCTCCTCTCATGGCTCTTTGTTCAGGCAGCAGCTCCATCCCCTCAGTTTACCTTTTGCCAAACTCTTGCAGGTCCGCAAGGAAGGATCTTCATCCCACCCGTTCTCCCACCTGTCCTGGTTTCAGTTAATCTCTGTTGAACGTGGTTGATTGGAGTTGGAACAGGACTCCAAACAAGGCCTCCTTGGGGCTTTGTGCAACAACAGAAGCTGTTGGCTTTCTCTAAAGGGAATATCTCCCCTGACACCTTCTGCTATCGAATTTGGCTTTTTCAGAGCCACATTACATCAGAGATTTATCATCAGCCCCTGAGAGGCAAGTTCATCTCTGCCTTTCCCTCCCTCCCTCGTTCCCAATGTGTGAGCTCCCAGCTTAGAGCAGAAGCTCCTTTTGCAGGAGATTTCGTGCAATTGCTGTTCCTCAAGGTCACCTAATTTCTCCCACAGGAGAAATAGATTCCTTCCAGCTTTGGGGAATCAGCAATCTCCCTAAATCCAATATGTCTGTCTATGCCAAATCCATCAATGGAAATGCCAAAGAGATGAGTCCCTTGGCCACTGTTTGAGGAACTTCACTTGTACTCATTGAATCCATCTCCTGCAGAGATGCTGATGCCCACATGGATTAGATGTACCAGGCTTCTCATGCCTGAAAGAACTGGTTCCTTTGCAAAGAAGGTGCCAGACAGTGTCCCTAGATTTGGACTGATGTCCTCACAGATCAGTTCAAGGTCTACCAGAGAAACCTCATTTGCATCACAGGAACACCAACCCTGAGTGCCTGTCACCAACTCTCTCAAGGTGGTTTTGCTCCCGGGCTCTGCAGTGGGGGAAATTTTGGCTGTTTTTTCAGGCTCTGTCTGATCCTGTTTGCAGAGTGTGGCCTTGGGTGTGGGTTGTGGCCACTGGGTGATGTGTTTGCCCAGCCAGCACGACACAACCTGTCCTCCATAAAAGCTGATTACACTGGGCTCAGTTCTCTGCTCACCTCCAGAACTGGCGTGAAATGGAAGTGAACTCCCGAGGTCAGAATAAAGGCTCTTGAGCTGTCACGATTGCTCCTGCCCCATTTCCTCGAGCGTGGGTGCTGTGTTTGGTAAACTCCAGGCATATGGTTCCACTCCCAGTTTGTTAGAGGCAGTAAAATTCCTTGTTGCCATGCTGGTAATTTCATATGCTAATTCATCGCGAATGGCCCCAGCTACTGACCTGTTCTAATATCTCCTTCCATTTAATTTAAATGGCATCGACTTCTGATCACTGGACCCATGTTTATTTTCTAGGTCAACCTCTTCTGTAATGTCTTCACATTCACTGAAATACTACTAAAATAGCCTTGTGTCGTCCTGGATCAGTAACCATTTGGAGACAAAGTCTGTTTATTATCGTGCTCAGGAATAAGTGGTGCCTGCAATAAGCAACATTTGCTCTGCAATCTGTGCCTCAAAAATTAAAGCCTCCATGATGACTCAGTCCCTTTCTGACTGGGGGGATCTAAACTCAGTCTCCAGCACGACCTACAAACTCCTCGCAGAGTTCTTCCCCAAACAACTTTTATTTTTATCAGCATAACCCATCCCCATCATGTGGTCTATCCTTGATAGTCTGATTTCTCTCCCTATGTGTGGAGATAGTTCTGGTGGTTATGTGGTATCTCCATGTCCCTCTGTTTCTCACTGTGCTCCTCAGAGATTTTTCACCCTTAGTCTCAGCACTTAACACCCAAACTTAACCAGTGGGAATTTATTCTCTGGCAATAATTCTTCTCCCTTGAATAGCTCATCATCCTCAAACCTTTCTCATGGCATCAGCCCTTGATGAGCCTGTTGGATTGCATCCTCTCGTCCTCTTGGCCCTGCAAGAGCAACCTCTGACAATCACTCAGACTTCTCTTTGAAAACCCTACAGCCTGGTTTTTGTACCTGCAATCAATCCCTGTGGGATTCTGTCACTGTTACTGTCCCAAGGTAAAGGATAATCAGTAGCTTTTAACTTAAACTCTTAATTTTCTTTCTTTTTTTTTCCCCCCCTAGCATACCCCACAGCCTTCTGCTCTTTGGTCCCAAATAAGCAGCAGACTCATCATTTCTCCCTAACAAGTCCCCCCTCACAGATATCTGCCTGTTTCCAAGGTTCTCCAAGATCTGGTTTTTTCCCCCCATCTGGTTTTCCTCCCATTTTCTGATTGTCCTGTTTTCCTTGAAGTCCTCTGAGTAACATCCTATCCCTCTTTGGGCTTCAAACCATTGCACTTTCCACTGTCTTTCACTCTTTTCTGCTTAGTCTGGTTTCACTTTCCCATTCAGGAGATCCTGTCAGGCTGAGCTGGGATCTTCCAGATGTAAACAGTTTCTTTCAGGAACACATCTAAGAATCACACATGTGCCAACCCCCCTGAATCCTGTTTATTACCTTTTTTTTTTCTATGGGGCATTTCTTCTAATTGTCACTATTTTTTCAATCTTTAGATTTGAAAATCTCCCAAATTCCCTCCCAGGCACTCTCACATGAGATCTTTTCTTTGCTTTCTTCTCCCTTTCATGTTTTTGTTTTCCCGCAGAGCGTTTGGTACTTGCTCTGTCACAGCCTGTACTCAGTGCTTTAGTCAACACATTTTTCTCCAGCTCAGCAGCTGGAGGGGATGCTCAGTGAATGGGCTGTGGGTGTCAGCCCAGGAGGTGTTGCTGGGTTTTGGGATGTGGAGAAGGACATTTTCCTTTATTTCCAGCACGCTGGAGGGACTCAGTGAAAGAGATGGGGTTGGATGGCCATCCTGGTACAAGCTGCCAGTGTGTTTGGCTGGCAGTCTCCCATGGCACCCAGAAGAGTGGAAGGAATATCCCAAGTAGACAATATTGTCCCTTTCCATCCCGTTTTCCCAGCCCTCGACTGTCAGTGAAGCCGAGCTCACACCACGTCTCCACTGACCCCCTGGTAATGTAAGGACACCATTAATGTTGTATTTTTCCAGACAGTATCTCAGAGTCAGTTCATGCCTTGCTGCAGGTGGAGCACCCGGCTGCCTGTGTGAGCCTCCAGCCTTTCACGTTCTCCCTGGGTGCTTTGGCACCGGGCAGCTCCTCCAGCTCCTCCACGGCCTCTCCGCACAGCTGGCGGAACACCGGCAGCCTTTTCTTGGAGCCAGGGGAGCGTCTCAAATCCGTGGCTTCCTTCTCCAGGCGCATGGAGAAGGTGACAAAGGTGGGGAGGTACTGAGGAAGAGAGGAATAGCAGTCTTCATCCGTGCTGAGGTAGTGCTGTAACGTGGGGTGGCAGGACGTGGGTCCTTGGTAGACATTGCTGGCGCCTGCACCGTCCAGGGTGCGGAATGCAGGGATGTTCCTGCAGCTTTCGAGGAAGATGTATCTGATGTCCCTGGAGGTGTGGTAGGGTGTGCATTCCGGTGATGAGGAGGGGCTTCTGGCTTCACATTGGAGAGCTGGTGCCGACATTGTTGCTGGCCTTGCGTGGGGATAAATCACACAGTTAGCAAGGTGGTAGGTGATAGAGCTGGTTAAGAGTCCTCAAAACCCCCCACAGAACACCCCTCCCCCCAAAATATCAAATTTCCAGAATCCTCTCTTCCCTCTCCCTTCTCTAAACCGACCAACTTTGACAAGTAACCTCAAGATCAGTAACACAACTCCATCGTAGACTTTCACATCAAAATCAGTAGATATCCACCAAAATTAAGACTTTGTTGTGTTTGTCACGGAGAAGGGCCTTGAATCCCAAGCTCCAGTTCATAGATGACTACAGTCACCACCAGCCTGGGTGTGGGAGTGTGTTGTCAGAGACAGACAAGATGTCTCCATCATTCTTGGAGCTCTTTACAGGAATGAATAACCACTGACTGGATTTAGGATCTGAAACTGCATCTTTGGGGAAAGGCTGACCCTGTGCACTCTCAGACAGCCTTCTGTGTTCTTCCACCACGACCCACTGAATATTTAAGCTTTTTCCCAGGTTTTGTACATCGCTGTGTAAAATTCAGATTCTTGGGGGGGGGAAAGCCCAGCCTACTCCATGCTTTGATACCTGGCTGGAACCTACAGAGTTGACAAAGAGAGAAGGCGACCAACCCTGTTCATGGATAATTCATCTCATGCATAACTCATGCTCACACATTTCATGGATAATTTAGGATAAGGGCTTGCAAGATCAGGATCTCACATGGAAGTGAAGGGTCTCTCATGAACAAAGCTGATGGCAAACTCTAGCTGTGGGACAGAGAGTTTCTGAATGTGGCAACATGCCAGTAGCTGGGAGAGCAGAAATGCTCTGGTTCCTTGAATGTTGGCATCTTCCAACCTGGGCAAACTCAGAATATGTTTGGCACAGTGTCCTGTCTCTGAGAATGGCCAAAATCTGGTCAGTCAAAGGAGATACAAGCATAGCAACTCCACAGTGTGGGAGCAGGAGGTCTTAATATCCTGGGGCTTGTCCAGAAATCCAGAAAAAGCACCTTCCTCTGCGGTCCAAGTGCTCGGCTGTCTCTAATATGAGCAGAAGGTAATTAAGCATTTTTATCTTTATTCCTCATTACAACATTTTTCTTCTCTTCCAAACACAAACCAGAATGGGGTAGCTGATGTTTCCCCCCCTGGTGTGAGAGCACTGGAATTTCACACAGTGGAGGAAGAGATCCCTGCTCTCAGACTTGGGCCGTGCCGTGGGAACATGTTCAATCCACCACCGAGGAAAGCACACGGCACCCACCTGGAGCCCAGCCCCTCAGATCCAGAGGAAGCTGGATCTTAAAGCTCAACTCACAGGCATCAAACATTTAAACAGACCAGTCGAGGGCTGAATTATTAAAAACACCCCACGTGAAATGTTTCGCTGCAAGATGAGGAGCACTCTCCTTCCCCGGTTCATTGTCTCTGCGGGGTGTCAGAAATACTAAGGCTCATTCTGCCTTTCCCATCCCCCTTGAGATACTTGGAACAAGTGAAGCACTCCCAGCTGCCAAGAAACATTGAATATTTATGAATCCCCTTAATCACAGAGGCAGGGACCATTCCAACCAGCTTAGTTTGGCAATGTTTTGGCCTTGCCTCCTAGAGAGGATCAAAACTTGCTCCCAGAATTCCTTTTCACCCCCCTGGAGGTGATCAACAGTGTGTCCTGTTCAGGTGGCAAACCCTAGGAGTAGCTTAACGGATGGAGATACTTCATCCCTGCTCCTGCACTGCCTTTTGGGGTAAGAAATACAAATTAGTTTGCCTTGGGATGTGCCTCCACAGCTTCAGCCTTGCAAGCAGAGAAGCAGCAAGTCCTGGGGAAAGTGTCCTGACTTTCTTATACTTTTCTCACCTTTGTTATCTCATTATTTCACTTAATATGGTGTTTGCTTCAACCTCCAAAAGAAAAGCAAGCCCAGTACAGCCACAAAAGTAAAGCAAGCAGTAAATTTTTTCCCACCATGTTTCTTCTATATTTTCCCTTTCCCCACCTTACAGGAACAGGGGGGACCAACAGTATTAACCAGGAAAAAAGAGGTTATTCTTTGGTCAAAATGAAATCCAAGAGGCAAAAGCAGGGGTTTCACTTTTATCTTCTTATTTTTGTTCCAGCATGCACAGAAATAATTTTTTCTAATTCCTCATAAGTGTTTGGTATGAAAGGGAAACTCCTTGGGTTTTTTTGGATTTTGGTTTGGGGTTTTTTTAGTTGTTTTTGGGAGGGGAGGTCATGCTCTTTTTGTTAAACATACTTATTGCCTTCTCTAAATGGGCTCTGTCACACAATGTTCAGAGACTCTGGTTTGAGAAAGCTTCTGAAACTGTGTCTTTGATCAAGGCACTTGTGTAAACTATTTGTGGGTGCTTGCAGCCTTCGCTGGTAAGAGATTTGTCAAAGGCAAGTTATTTCCAGTTGAGTTCACTGAGCAAACATCTGGCTTTTAAACAAATCTCCAGCTGGAGAACAGGACATGAGGCTTGTGCTGTGATGGAAGGCTCTGGCTGACCCGTTGAGCAGCAGTTTGGAGCAGGAGAGGGGTGTGTGTGCCCTCCCTTTGCTGCTGAGCTTTGCAGCAGAGTGTGCAGTGACAGCACTGTGCATGCCTGGAGTTATTGCCAGTGCTCACCAGCATGGAAACAAACCTGAGGTCTTCTAAATCCAAGATTCCGTAAGAAAAGCTTCAGTGAGAGTGGTTCTGACCAAGCAGCAGCCTGGAAAACTCTCTCAGCAAGGAATGTGTGTGCAGAGGAGCTGCGATGGGTGGATGGCAGCTGACTTGCATTAGTCAGCTCTCTCACTGCTCCCACTCCCAAGGACCTCTGGCTTTACAGAGACTTCTCTCAGCATTGGCCTCCCTGGACCCAGCAGAAGTGGAAAAGCCTCTCAAATATTTATTAAAAAACCCTGATGTTCTTACAGGACTCACCGAAATCCTGGATACTTTTCTGTTTGGTCCTGACAGACAATTAATGTCTTCAGAACACTTCCACAAGGAGCTGGATGGTATCCACCCTGGCTTTGGGGGATTCTGGCAGAGGTTGTGTGTTGCTGTTGCAACACTCCGTTGTCACGCCAGCGGAATTCTGGGCTCCACATCACAAAGGACCGAGACGTGACCTTGTGTGGCGCCAGTGCGAGTGCAGCTGCCTTTATCTCTGTTGAGAGGTTGTGCACAACCAGAATGGGAGGGGTCTGAGGACCATATAAACCACAGGACTGCTCACCACCTGGCTGGAGGTGTCACTGTCCTCTAATTAAGGCATGGAAGTCACAGGTCCCTTGGAGAGCACTTGTCTCATGGGATGCTTGAGGACTCCTGTGTTGAGGTCACAGGGTGGATCCAGCCCTGCTCACACCAGCACTGTCACAGTTCCCTCTGTCACATGGCAGCCATCACCCAAAGGGACACCTGAATGCTTGTGACATGATACACCTGCTCACACATGGCTGTGGGATTCCTGCAAATGTGGGATTTGGGGGCATTTTGGCAGCTCTCCTAATCCATAAGTTCCCCTGAGCGGAGGTTGCTTGTCCTGGGGTAACTCTCGAGCGAGCAAAGATCCCTGTGACGACTTCACATGTTGTGCTAATGCTGCTTCCAGGCTGAGTGTGAAAACCCTGGTACCTCATGTCATAACAGAGCTACAGAACTCTCCTGGCTTGCTGAAGGTACAGCAGAGCCTGGTGCACTTCACAAGGGCTCAGGCTCCCTGTCCTAAAACATTTTTTGCAGCTGTTGAACAGCTTGCTGCATTAAAAGCCATGAATGAATTGAAGTCATACTTGTAAAGAAATAGGTTGCAGGATTTTCACCACTCTGGGAATTGGGAGCAACAGTGCTTTGTAAATTAGATCTATTAAATACTTAGTAATATCAAAATTTCATGCAGTACTTTTCTTCAAAGAAGTCTGAGGTGGCTCTGTTCATCAAGCAGTTTTCCCTTAGACTGACCTGGCCTCTCAGAATCACTTGGGAGGTCGTATTTGATCCCGAGTTAATTCCTAATGAGATTTCCTGCTTCCCCAAGGCCTTCTACTGACGTATACAAAAAACGAGAGACCAGACCAGAGCCTTTTATCCAGACATTTCTCAGCTTTGAAGATGTTTCTGCAATACCAAGAATTGCCAATCACATGGGCAGCACTGGATAGTTCTGGTCCTCAGGAACCATGAGCCTGGAATCTGAGGGAGGTGGTTCATTCCTGCAGCGGGTGATCCCCATTGTGACATGTATTTTATTGAGGAGGAGGCTGGGATGGCCCTGCTGGGTTTTGGCTTTGTGCAGTGCTTGGAGGGTGGTTGTTGGAGATCTCCAGCCGTGACTAACAGGCACTGGATATACCCAAATAACAGCGTGAAGTGGTAACCTGGCAATCAGCACGTCCTTGAAATAAATGAGCAAGCGATCCTCTGAGTGTGAGCACTTCTGGTGGTGCCAGTGGTGTTGGCTGGTATTATCAGCTCATCCCAGGGCTTCTCAAGGCTGCCTTTATCTGTAGATCTCATGTGGTGCAGCACAGACTGCCCCAGTCCCTGAAAAACAGGGCTGCTGTGGGACAGAGCCTTAGGAAGTATTTAGCAATGCACAGCAGATTTATGGAACAGGCAGCCCAGATTCTGGACTGCTGGAGGCTCAGTTTCAGAATCTCCAAACTGGAAAGGGGTTAGTGGAAAGAGTGTCTCCCACCTGGAACTCACCACACACCCCCCTCACCCACCACACCCCCCGAGCTGGCAAACAGAGCCCTCCTCTTGCACTCCCAGCCCTCCCGAGGGTGCTGGCATTCCTCTGTGTGCATTCCTCTTGTTTATTCCTGCCGTGCATTGATGCAACAGGTCACACGTTTGCAAGAGGCTGCCAGAGATAATACACAACCTGTCATAGTAACAAGATCATCAGAAGGAAAACTGAAGAGATAATAAACCGGCAGGAAAGCTGAAGAGTAAGAAACAAAAGAGGAGCAGAGAGGAAGTGACAATGTTATCTTTGTTTAACGCTCCTCTGAGTCACCATTAGTTATTTAAGATATTCATCTGCCAGCTCCCAGACCCGTCAAATTAAGAGATCCGAGGGGTGGTGGGGCTTTTCTCATTGCCAAACAAGTTGCTCTTGTCCAAAGAGAGAGGAAGCTTCTGTGAACGAAGGATGCATTTTATTGCAGCTCGCTTTGGAAGCCAGAAGGAGGCAGTGCCATATGGAGCACATGGATTTTCTTCTGGGAGTACGTGTTGGTGATTGATTCACAGAGGCTGTAACAGGAGGGCAGTAAGGATAAGGAGGGCATTAAGGACAGGATGGAAGCATCAGCCCATTCCCATATCTGGAAACCAGAGGCTGCATGGGCAAGGCACAGGGCTGGGAGCAGCCCAGGACACCCTCACTTTGGGGACAGGTTGTCAAATGGGGGAAAACAGCTCCAAATCTGCTGCTGCAGTTCTCCAAGAAGAATGAGTTTAGGTCCATCACAGGATAACCACAGGCACCCAGGACAGATGGTGTTGTGGGAACTGAGCAGGTGACCGAGATGTTCTCACAGCATCAAACCCTGGCCCCTCCAGACACCTGGACCAGGTGACACCTCTGAGTCATCATTTCTGCCATCTTACTACTCCTTCACTTCCACAGGCAGATCTCCAAGTCCAGTGACCCTGAGCTTAGCTCAGCTGCTTAGAGCATGGTGCTTATATCACCAAGGTTTTGAGTTTGATCCCTGTGTGGGCCATTCACTGCAGAGTTGGACTTGATGATCCTTGTGGGTCCCTTCCAGCTCAGAATATTCTGTGATTTCTGAAATTTAGAGCAAGTGGAGAGATCCAGGAGCTGTCCGTCCTGCTGCCAGGCGAGGCTGCTGTGTGCACCCACGTGTGCATGTTTGGAGAAGCGCCTTTCCCTCTACCTTTTGCTCCTGTCAATTAACCCAGGATCCAGGAGAGCAGCAAGAACATCAATTTAACATATGGGCTCAAAATAGTCAAGACAGCCTTTCCCTGAGGGCTTTGCAGAGAGAAAGGAGGCACCTGGCAGGGAGAAGTGGTGAAGAGGGAGGAAAGAAAGGAAACACAACTGGCTGCAGGATGCTCAGCTTCCCTTGATTTGTGTCTAGACCAGAGGAGAGGGTAAAAAGGGTGACAGGAGGGATGGAGAGCACTGGCTGGGTGACTTCTCCCCTTGCAGTGGGGCAGCTCTGCAGAGCACATTGGACAGGCCTTGGAACAGGATCTCCCTCCCAAGCCCTCCCGGGAAAACAGAGCCCTGCAAACCGGCGAGGCGTGGGATTAAATAAATTAATGATCTGAGGAAGGTGGATAGGAAGGAACAGTCATCTTGGTGGTAAAAAAACCCAAACCACAAGAACTGAGGATTTATGGCAGGGGTCAAAGGCTGGATCCCTTCTGGATTCAGGCTGAAAGCCCCATGGGGTCCCTTGTTCCCAAGTGGCTGCACATTCACTGCCAGCATGAAGGAGCAGGACAGAAATTATCACAACCAAATAATTAGCAGCACAGCAGCTGGGAGGGCTGCACAGACAGATAATGTGGCAAAACGTTAAACAGCAGCTTTAGCATTGTCAGGGGGTTCTGCTGAGGCCAAAACAGAGCAGGGGAAGATGTGAGGCATTAGATGGGGAACTCTCCACATAGTCCACTGCTTTGGGCCCTGTGTAACTCCTCCTGCACACTGTGCCTGCGATATAATGTGCTGTATGGGACCATTTTGGCAAGAGCCAATTCCAGCAGGAATTGCCTACCCTCTTCTTTGAAACCTCTGACAATGGAGTGAAAAAACCATCCCTGTCCCCACAGCAGCCTGTGCCAGCACAGCCCCGAGTGCGTGTCCTCGTGCTGACTCGGCCCAATCCCTGTGCACCCTGAGCCCACGATACGCCACCACAAAACAAAGCTACTAAGTGTCACCTCTTTCTGGGGTGGAAAAAGATACGGGAGCTGAGTGGCCTGTCCCGTGGAGAGGATTTTATTGACGGCAGGAGAGACCCCCCCTGCTGTCCCCGCTGCGGGCTCGGTGCAGGGCCAGGGGCTGCCTGTGCCTGCTCGGCTGACGGGGTTAACGGGGTCTGATCTGCACCACGGCCACCTGCCCGAGCACCCCCAGCCCATTTCACACATGCAATCAAACATCTGCTCGGCCCTAATGACTGCCCGTCAGCGCCGAGCGGGACTGTATCCGAGGCAGGGACCTCGGGCTGGAAGGCACCGGAGCCCATCGCCAATCTGCCGGCCCAGCTGTCGGCCAACCCACCACGGGCCAACCCAGCCCTTCCTCCCGCACACACAGGAATCAAACGGGAGCTCCGCGGGCTGCAAACACCTCCAGTGTGAGCGAACAGCTCCCTGGGGGGGCCCTTTGGAAAAGGTATCGGAGACCTCAGCGCTCTCTCCCTTGGCGAAGCGCCAGCCTTGCGTGCGGTGGAAGGAGCCACACATAAAAACTGTGATGTCCTCTACTTTTATTTTTATGTGTTTGTTTTATTTTGTGTGTTTATTTTCAAGGAGATTACCAGTAAACTTAACGTCAATACAGTTAATCCCCATATATATTTACTGAGGGCAATTAGCTGGCATTTATATTAAATATACACAATAGACAGTTGGATATACAGTTTGTATAGTATAATTAGATATATATACACACATAAATAGATGCATAACTCTGTCTGCAGTGTGTGTTGGTGAGGAAGGACCAGGGTAATGTGCCGTGACAATATTTATCTCACTCCATATTTATACCCTGATAGCTGGAGAAGTACGATGGGGCTCTGCAGGAGAGTTCTGGCAGCAGAGTGGGTGCTGCAGGGGAGACACACAGATGGGTGCAGTGCCAGGGCGATTCCAGGGGTAACAAACGGCTTTGGGAACCCAGCAAGGGGAGACTGAGTCGATCAGAGGACCCAGAGAGGGCTGTCCAAGCCCAGGTTGTGTCCAGGTGTGGGAGCAGCTGTTGGAGGGAAAACCTATCTCAGAAACACGAAGGCTGCCAATCCTCCTTGGCCTTTTCTCCAATATCCTTTCCTGGGGTGAAACTCTTCCATGCTCCAGCTGGAGCCTTGATGGTTGGGAGAGTGTGGTGGGGAACTGGCTGGCTGGATTCCTGTTCCAGCCGGCAGCTGTGCTCTGCTTGGAGCATCCACCAGCCTTCCCAGAGCAGAGAGGGTGAGGGAGACCTGGCACACCACAGTCCTGCAGTACTTGGCTCCTCTGGAAACACGGGACAGCAGCTGAGAGGGGCAGCTGGGTTAGAGGACCAGGGAGAATTTCCTACCCCTCCTCAAGAATTCCCATGTGAACTGGAGTCAGATGACATCTCCAGACCTTATTCCACCAGGAAAAAAAACCACTTTGGAGATGGTTGAAGGCACAAATTTTTATACCCAGAAAAGACTGATCCCTGTGGAAGTTTTCACATGCTTGCCCCAGCTTTGGAGCCACGTACAAGTGTTTGACCAATGTGCCTCTTCCCCAAAGGCCATCATTTATGTGGATATAGCAAAGCCTTGCACTTTGCAAGCTTGCAAAAGCATGCAAGATTTGCTAAACATGCAAATTATAGTTTATCACTAGCAGTAATAAAAACTAACACAGCCATTTCCCCTGTTCAGTCTCTCCAGCAGTCATTCCCACTCCTGCTGGAACTGCACATCTGAGCGATGGGAGCTGCTCATGCGTGTGCCTCCAACTTCATCATCCCAAACCCCTGTGAGAGCAAACAGCCTCCCTCTTTCTGCATCTAAAACCGGTGGACCATCCTCAGGGGGACCATCCCAGAGCTCAGTGCATGGCTGAGTCAGTCCCAAGTCTCAACCCTTGTTTGCTTTGGAAAAAAATGTCAATTTACTGCTTTGTGTGCCTTCCACCTGTTCCTTCTTGGCTGCCACCAGCCTGGTTTTTAATCACACAGAGCTCTCGCTCTGGATTGCACAGGCAGTGTTAAAATCCTGCCTGCAGCAAAGTGTGGTGTGAAGCTGTGCTGCCTGTGGAAGACTCTCAGAGTCCTCAACATCCCTCCTTACCTACGAGCTTCTCCAACCTTGGCCCAGATATAAAGGACCGGCTGAATTCTGGGAACACCTCCCCTCAGCTCCGTCCTGCTCCTCCAGGGCAAAGTAAGCCAGACAATGGCATAATTAAACCTTCTCCTCCCTTAAAGTACTGTTCAGGGAATTTGATTCCCAGCTGCTATTTATGGCTATCGATTCCTGCACTCCTTATTACGGCGCTAAGTGACCTGTAACCAGCGCGGCAACTGGCGGGTTTATCAATCTCCTTCGGATAATTAGTGACGCAGGAAGTCGGGAGAAGGAAATAAATGGCGTGCTTGAGAAAAGTTTGTTTACTACCCAACGGGGGAGTACCAGAGCCAGATGAAGAGTTGGTGAAGACCTGCATTTCATCGTACCCGGCCTGGAGGAGCCGGCCTTGGATGCTGCTCCCCGCGCTTGGTCAGGATTTGGGCAATATCTGTTCTGGACTCTTGTCCCATTGGGAGCAGGTGCCAGCTCCTGCCTTACGAAGGTCTCCTTGCCTTGGGTGGAGAGCTGTGATGAACCTGTGGAGAGCTGTGGAGAGCCACGTGCATGGGAGCCCAGCCTGGGCATGGGAGGGTTGGAGGAGAGGAGGAAGCACCGGCACCTGTGTGAGCACCGGTGGGGCCAAAATGTGATAAATCCCTTTTTCAGGCACATCCCATCCCTGGAGACCAAACCAGCCCCTCTCCCAGCACCCTGCTGAGGCAAGGGCTGGTTGGTGTGCTCAGAGCAAGGGTCAGAGGGATAATTAGCATTTTGGCCTCTTTCCTGTTGAAATGTTGCCTGCAATTAACTCCCACCAGAGGAGTCAAACAGAGTGCGGCCCTTCCTTGGATCCAGGTGGATCGACCTGCAGAGCAGAGCTGTGTGCAGGGCTGGCTGGGATGAGCCAAGGGGCTGCTGGGGAGCAGCTGCCTGGTGTTACTCGCATTGATCTCACGCTTTTTGTCATTAAATTGCTGTAAGCAAACTCGGCAATCTGAAGATGATTAAATGAAGCAGTCCTGCAAAATAAACCCAGAGCTTTTATTAGCAGGACAGGAGCAGCAGGTTATCTGCAGGTATGTTTAAAGCCCTTGTGATGCCCTTGCACAAACAGATTTCGAGGGTGCAGAGGGTGGCTGGAAATTCAGAGTTAAAAATGAGAATTAAACCCACATCTCCTCCAGGCTGGGACAGGGCCGTACCCCCAAATAATCGCTTTGCTGCTCCTTGCTGACCTCTTTCCCATGCAAATAGCTTTTCAGTGGAAGGGCTAATTCATTCTCACAGCTAAAAATGATCATTGCTGTGAGAAAGTGTTCTGGGCGTGAATCCTTTTCGCAGCAAATAGCAGCATTAACAGGTTCATTTTCTCCCAGCAATGCTATCAAAATCTCTTTAACTGCTTCCAGCGCATACCACAGATGCACAAGCCTGCAAAATGGGTGGGAGATGTGATTGCAGTCAGACCTCCTGCCTCAGCCTCAAAACCCAGCTCAGCCCCGTGCTGAGCAACATCCCCTCCTGATGGCTGCCAGAGTCCGTGTTCCCTCCCGAGGTGCCCTGGGAGCATGTCCCAGAGATGGCTCCATTTCTAGGAAAATATGCGGGAAGTGTCTGCTTTTCTGCAGACAGACACACAGCACTGCTTGAGAATGCACTGGTTTCCCTGTACATTACAGCTTCATGTCCTCCTGCCCCAGCTGACTTTGGTTTCTGGGATTTCTGGGCATTGCTTTGCTTGTGTTCAGTTGCCACCTACAGCTAATTTGTGTGGCCTGTCCCACATGTCCCCAGCAGACCAGCCTTTGGCTGCCCTGTCTAGACTGTACATCCCACCTCCAAGCTCTGGTGGAGGTGGGGTGTAAGCCTTTATCTCCTGCTGTTTTCCCAGGAAACGAAGGAATAAGTAGTTGAAACCCTGAAATTATTGGGTGGATCATTGCCAAAACTGGGAAAGAAACACAGGCTGTTGATCCTCTGCTTTACCCACCAAGCTGAGTGCAGCTTCAGTGCTGTGACACAGTGTGTGCTGTGGTGCTCCAGCTCAGTTATGGCCTTAGTAACCACGGCATGGACTGTTGCAGACTTGATCTGGGACAAATTCCTCCTGCTTATTATCTTTCCAGGGACTCAGCAACTTTTGTGCGGCGCCAGGCTCTAGCCCAGCTCTCGAGGATCACTGAGACACAGAATGGTTTGGGTTGGAAGGGACCTTTAAAGGTCATCGAGTCCTGCAATGAGCAGTTATATCCTCTTCTAGACCAGGTTGCTCAGAGCCCCATCCAACCTGGCCCCGAATGTCTCCAGGGATGGAGCATCTGCCACCTCTCTGGGCAACCCGTGCCCGGTGTTTAATTACCCTCATTGTAAAAAATGTCTTATATCTAGTCTCAAGCTTCCCCATTTAGTTTAAAACCATTACCCCCTGTAATGGTATATTACACAACAGGATGGCGTGTTTGAGGTTTCTTCTGGCTCTGGGAGAAGCGTGGAGATGCAGATCTGGCAGGTTTTGCAGCAAAAGGGAAGACAGGACTGAGCAGCCTCTCGCTCTGAGCAGCCGCAGCGCGAGGCTGTGGGTTCCCAGAGCCCAGGGATGTGCTGAATGCAGCAGCTGGCTCCGAGCAAACGCTATCCAAAGGTCGTCAGCGATGCTCCCTTCGCAAAGAAGCCCACACGCCTTCCCCATGACAACCTGTTACATGCTCCAAAGGAAAACAATATTGCTCTTTTTTTTATTATTATTTGCTGATTTGCCTCTCGCATCCATCAGAGCTGCTGCTTCTGCCTCCTGAGTCCAAATCGTGACTTTTGGGGGTGATGTGAGTCAGTCCCTCCGTGCTGATCATTTTTACTGACCCCGTGGTGCTGTGCCAACATGTGCTGGGGAGAGCTGGCTGAGTTTCCTGGGCACTGCTGGGCAAGACCAGAAACACTGGGACCAGATCACCCTCCTCTTGTGCCAGTTTTGTATCACGGGGATGCAGCCCTGGAGTAACGTGGAAGCAGGAGCTGCAATTCTATGGCCATGGGGAAAAGGGGTAAGAGAAGAATGATGAAGAATTATGGCACAAAGACTTTTCAGGGAGGTTGCATAGAAGTGTCACTGCCTTGCACAGTGTCCTCCTGGCTTGTGAAGCAGCTCTGAGGAAGGGAACAGGAGCTCGAGCACTGACCTGGTGCTCTGCGTGGGACAGCCAGAGCCCAAACCTCTGTGGCCTTGGACATGGTCCCCGAGCCCAGGAGACATTTAGTTGCCCCTGATTCTAAGGAAAAATTGACTCCTGAGAGTGTCAAGGAAGGAATAAACTAGACACCCAGGTCTTATTCCTGGATCCATCACTCGCCCCCTCAGCTACCTTGGGCAAACTGCTCAGGCTCTCTTAGCAGCAAAATAGCTTTAACAGAACTGTCCTACTTTGCAGTGATGTTTTGAAGGCAAATTTGTGCTTCCCTGGGGAGAGGGACTAGTGGAAAACCTGTTCATCAACCAAAACAGGGCTTAGCCACCCTGTTTGTAAATGAATGACATGCTAAGGAGCCTGGAACAGCTGTCTCCTGGGAGAAACTTGCTTTTTCGTCCTCCTTTTTTTTTTTTTCCCATGGAGGAAAAACCCATCAAGATAAATTCATGGATATAAAATCAAAAGATCTTCGGTAACCTCTTCGACTATTAAAGTAAAAAAATAACGATAATAATGAGCACTGCAGTTTCACTCATCTCAGAAGATTAAAAAAAAAGAAAAAAAAAGTCGGGCAAATTTCTTTTTGCTTGCCAGCAGATAAGAGCCTGACCCAGATTGGCAGAGCTCAGCTTCCTCCACAGCTTTGATTTTTCTTGGGGGAGGTTTAGTTGTGGCTGTGGGACCCCAAACCACGAGGTCTCAAACCTCAAGCAGAGCAACCGTGGGTCAGGTTTGATGGGGAGCACCACACGTTGCTCTCCTGCTTTGGGTGAGTATTCCTCCCCATCAGGCTCACAGGGAGAGCTGCTGATCTCTGAACACGCAATCTGGCAGTTTGTACAGGTGACTAAATAAAGGAGAGGGGAAAAAAAATACCCTGCTCCAAGTTGTGAATGCTGAGCCCTGTGGGAATTGCAGCTCGAGGTGTAGAGAAACAGCAAATAAATGCTGTGGAGAGGACAGTGTTTGTGCTGTCCCTCCTGCAGACATGATGCCTTTAATTATATCTAGAAGTAATTTCTGCCAAGCCTTATAGCTTAGTATTATAAAAACTTCCTTTTGTCACTTTCTCCCCGTCTCTTTTTGCATCCCTGTGAAATGGCAAGATAGATGGAATAGGCTAAAATAATGCGATCTGATTGAATAATGAATAAAGATTAATGAATTTTTGCTAACATAAATGATTACACGGTAATTGCTTTAATAATATAAAATTATTTTCTGCTACAAACCGTGATTAATGATACCGACTGAGCATTTGAATCGTGGGCCCTGTTTTTTTGTAAGTTCGCTGATTAAATAAATAATACAATAGTTCACTCCTAATTTTTCTACAGGCAGCCACCACCAGGTAATTGGTTGGGACACCAGGGTTGGGAGAACCTGCAGTTCTGTGTATCAAAACTCTTAGTCATCTCTTGCCTCCTCACCAACAAAATTAAAAGGAGCAATAGCTTCTTTCCCACATCAGGAACTTGTTCATTACTTGTATTTCCAGGGCAGTGGGTTGGTGGTGTGGTGTAGAATGGTCCTCACAGAGCCCATGGCCTTGTGCTGGGAGCAGAGCAGGGGTCTCATTGTAGGATGAGATGGAGACAGACTGAGCAGTGTCCTGTCTCAAAGCCTGGGGGCCAAGGAAGGATAGAAGAAAAAGGGATTATTTTTTCCCCCCCATTTTGAGGTGAAACAATCCCATTTTGTAGATGCCTGATGCTCGCTAGACCTTCCAGGACAAGGGGTCCGCACCACCCCAATTTGCACCCCACTTTTGGCAACCACTTCGACACCTCTGAACTCTTTTGCCTCTTTGGCAACAGAGATAAATCAGCCTTGGCCTCCCCGCCTTAGCAGGGTGTTAATGAAGCGTTTAATCATTTGGTGTTTCTTTTGCTTTGCCTTCTTTTTATTTTAGTTTGCAGGAATCAGAGAAACACTCAAGCATGGAAAAAGGCAGCTATTGAACGTCTGTATCTGTTATTTGCCCCCATGATGGGGAATTAATTGCCTTTTGATTAATGAGCCCTTCAGAGCCGTGCCTGAGCGGGGACTGAGGGAAAGGAGGAGGGAGAAGTGGGGAGAAAATCGGCTGCTGTGCTCCAACCTTGATGTTTTCTGGGATGCCAGGAAGGGGTTAAAGAGCCAAAAGCCGATGGTGCCATGGGGTGATGGTGGGAAGGCAGAGGGAGAAATCTTAGTCTTGGCATGTGTCACAGGAGAGAGAGAGAAATTCAAGCAGCAGTTTAATTCTATGAGTGCTTTCACGCCCCTTGAATGGAGAAGGGGAAAATTATTTAATTAAAAATATATTTACTTTTAATGCAACCATCAATATTTCCATCCGTGCTGATTGTTGAGAGGGTTTGTGTGTTTGCATGTTTAAACACTTCTAAGCTCTGCCTCTCACTTACTCCTTCTTCATCAGCAGCTGCTCGTGCACACTCATCCTGATCCCTGTGCACTCATTCAGATTCCTGGTCACACTCACCCAGATCCCTGGGCACACTCACCCAGATCCCTGTAGGCACTCACCCAGATCCCCAAGTGCACTCATCCAGCTCCCCATGACTTCCCAGATTTGGGGCTTGGGTAGTTTTTGGCAGTTCCCAAGAAGGGAATCCAGCTGTGACAGCTCTGGGTTGCAGGTCCCCCTCGGGTGCTTTGCTTGGCTGGGTCCTCTGCCCTGCCAAGTCCATGTGCTCTGGACAGGCAGGCACGAGCATCCCCTAAACACAGGAGCTGGGAGCTGCCCCTGCTGCTGTTTCCTAGACAATTCAGCCAGTTGAAAATGGCAGGATTCAGGGATTTCGGCAACAACACGCCTAGAGTTGTACAGTAAAGCTCCAGCAGCCCTTCCGATCTGTATTCCTTCCCAGTGTCCAAATGCTTCCCAGTTACCCATTTGCCTTTCTTGTTCCTACAGTACACGGATGGATTTAAGGGATTTCTCCACAATAGCCCTTAAATCTCCTTGCTGGGTGCTGCTGAATGGCAGTAGAGTTTGATGTGGCTCTGCCGTCAGGGTCCTCTCTGTGTTCTGACCGCACGGGGACAGCGGCTTTGTGTGAAATACGGCTGGAGGAATGCGTGCTGGGATAACAAAAAGTTTGGCTTTTGCTTGAAACAAATTGCCTTTGTCAGCTTGACCTTGAAGCTCAGCCACCAGACCACTAGAAATGGCAGTGTTTGCTCTGTTACCATCCTTCTTCCCCTCTCCAGAGAAGCTTCCTGTCTCCCAAGACTGGCAGCATCATTCCTTATTTCTGAGGCTTGGGCTGCATTGCTTTGGTTAGTCTTATTTTGCTGTTTATTTGTTGTTTTTTTTAATAATTGCAAGGCCATGAGGAAGAAGCCCTTCCTCCTACCAGGATTTTGAGCCCCATCCTCCCTTTTCCATGGTTGTCAGAGCCTGGGATGAGGGTCTGGGTGGGAATCAGAGTTGTGGCTCTGCGGGCCCCGTGCAGGCAACGCTGGCAGGCTCCAAGCTCCCGTCCGAGCCCAGCTCTGCCTCTCCTTATTGATGCAGCTCACGGCTTCATATCCGCTCTCATATTTCAAGTGGAAAATTTGGTGAAAACAAAAAATTAGCAGGACATTCTTAGCAGAGTAGCAACAAGCAGTACAATCTATTAGCGACAGCCTTTTTTGTGCACGCACAGTTATTGCTCGGCATCTGTTTACAGCAGAGCTGCTAAAGGATAGAGCCGTCACTGAGAGCTGAGAGACTGTGCATCTTCCTTCTCCTGGCAGGTTTCTGGTTGCAGCCCATTGGACTGGTCCCATCACTCCATGTCTCCCTGAAGGAGAAGGTTGCTCCGGAGCCTGGAGCCTCCGGTGAGACGCAAATGCAATTTGCTGATTTTTCTGAAAATGGTGTTGAAATGATATTAATCCCTGGCTCCACATGAAAGATCAAAAGAGCCAGAGAGGCAACGCTGGCCGTGGAATGGAAACCCTGCTCTGCAGAAAGAAGAAAGAGAATTGGAAACTTCCTGGCGGAAATACCCGCGTATTTAAACCAAGCCTAGTGGCAGCCAAAGTTGCCTTTGCTGGACCCAAACCATTGAGCAGAAACCAGGACAGAGAGCCCCAGAAGGCTTCTGTATTTCACTCCCTGTCTGAAGGAGGCTCTTTCTGAGCCATTTCTAAGGCAACCCTGCAGTCAACCCTTTGCCTTTTATTGCCACAGTCTGTTCCACTTCCCATCAAATACAGCCCTGGATGTTTTTCCGCTGAGCTGCTGCCCAGCCCATTGTAGCCCATCTGGTGTTTGTGTGAGCTATGCTCTGGTCCTCACTGAATTTCACCAGCTTTACAGGATATCTCGGGCCCTTCCTCCAGTTTCCCATCACTGGGTCTCAACTCTGGTCTGATTTTGGTTTCATGTCCTCCGAAGGGTCAATAGCCTTTCCTGGGGCGAGGCCTCTGCAGATCTAATAAACATCTCCCCTCTTCCATCATCCGGGAGGTTAATTGAAATATTGAATCGTACCAGATCAAGAGAGACTCCTGTTAGACACATCCCTCCTGTCTGACAGGGAACCATTGATAATACCTTTCTAGGTACAGCCAAATTGCCATATAAAGCTGTTTCCCAGCGTGCTGATGAGAATGTCATGGGGGACAGCTTGAAAAGCCTTCCTGAGGTAAAGACAGATGACATCTCCTGCATCTTCCTCCAGCACCAGCCCTGCCACCCTGTAACTGGAGGAAATTAGATTGGTTTGACCCAATTTGGTCTTTACATAATTCGTGTTGGCTGTTATTCCTTTTCCTCTGTTCTTCCAGGTGCTCGCTCAGGCTTTGTTTGCTCTCAGCGCGCTGCCAAAAACTTGAGGGGAACTCTCTTCTCCTCCCTCCCCTTCCACAAAGGCAGGTGTTGCATCTGCCCTTTCCTGCATTTTTGCATCATCACCTCTTCAAGGATCGCTGTGTTGGCTCCAGAATCGTGTTCAGTGGTTCTGTCTGTGCCCAGGGATGGAGCTGGCATGGCTTGGCTAGAAAACACCTGCCTTAGCTACGCACACTCCAAACTCCTCTGTCCCTTCCCAGCCTGATACTCCTCAGTGTTAATTGTGTCAGACACCAACTCACAGCTGATCAGTTTAGTAAAGACTAAACTGAAAGAGGCTTTAGCCGTCTCAGCATCATCTGTAATAGCTTTCCCTCTTCAGCCCCTCTGACATTTTCAAATGGGATTTTTATTATTTTTTTAAATTCAAAGTGACTTTTTCAGCTGTTTTAAAATGTAAACCAATTTCTCCTTAAAAAATTGAAGCGTTTTAATAACGCGACTGCAAATGTTGAAAAATAATGCCTTGAAATAGCTGAAGCAAAATGTTTCTTGCTACTTGTGATCAATTTTTCGGGGAGTAACTATTAATGGTGGGGCCAGAAATTGAGGGGTTTTGAAAGAGAAAAGATTCAAACCGCCAGATTCTCATCATTTTGTTTCTCAGTAATCAGAAACCCCATATTCGCCCTGCCATGTGTTGGCTCAATCAGAGCTTTCAGTACCACTGCAGATATTTCCCGGTAAGATTTCTCTGGGCCAGAAAACTCTGGATTCTCAGGCAACTCCATCTGTATCGACAGCGATCCATGCCACCAGCCTGAATCCACAACAGGGAAAATTGGATGGGTATTGAGCAGAATGTGTCTTGTCCCACGCACAGCAGCTGAAAGCCAGTTTTAAATGCAAATGGGATGGGGAAGACTATGGAAATTCAATAGCAAATGTTCTTTAAGTTTCTTTCCATCCAGCACGGATCATTAGGCAGAGCTCTGGCTGCCCAGAGACCTCTGGCATGAAACAGAAATATGAAATCAGACCTTTCTGCTTTGCTCAAGTCGAAGTCAGCACCATCGTGTGTGTTGCTGCCTGAAGCTCCTCACCTCTTTAGGCTCCATCTCAGAGCAGGGTGATGTTTCTTATCCCCTGCTCCCATCAGAAGATCATTCCAGGAGCCCCCTGCTCTGGTTCAAACCTTCTCCCGACTTCCAGTGGGAATTGATTTGTGGCCTAGCTCCTCTTATGCAAACATTGTCCTTTAACTTAAGTAGCTCTTCCTTCCTCGTGTCTGGGTGATGGATTGGGCGAGAGCGTGTTTGCCATTTCAGCTGTCTCCCACAACAGCTGCTGCTTCAACCGAGAGAAGGATGGTGGTTATCTGTATAAACAGCTTTCTCCACAAAGTGATTATTCCCAAAAAGCAACGATGAACTTTCTAAAACCAACACTTAAGCACTTTTAGTGGATTGGAGATATTCATTGGAGAACTGAGTCAGAGGGTTCAGTGCAAAGAAAATTATAACTTTCCTTCCAGAAGTAAAAGTTTCTATTTTTTCCCTTTAGTTTTGGTTGACAAGTCATCTGAAATAGAAAACTGGAGTGGTTTCATGGGATAAATATCCCAGCAGTGCAGCCTATCTGGGGTAGAAAACTGAGATTCAGGGTCCCAGGATCAATTCCTGCATCTACCACTGGTGATGGAGGGATGACTTTGAGCAGGTCCTTTGCTCCCTGCCTACATTTCCCCTGTAAAGCAGGTAAAGGGAATTCACACAGTTTGGGAAAAAGGGGTGAAAAGGCACTGTGGGGTTGTTTGAGCAGCCCTCAGAGAGACAAAGTGGTGGGAATGGCAGCCACGAGGAATCTTGTGCAGAGGAGAGGGATGAAGATGGAGCAGGAAAGCCCAAGTGCTGCTCAGGGCAGGGGATGGGAAGGTGCAGGGACCATCAAACAGGGAACATGGATGTCCTGTCCCATAATTGGGCACTGTTTTGCTGGACTCAGATTTGACTGCAATGGTTCTTGCTGGGGCAGGTGAATGAGGAGTTTTGCCCTGGCAGAGACAGCCACGAAGGCTGATGTTCACGACTGGCTGGTGCTGATCCCCCTAAAGCTCTGCTCTACACTCAGAAAGGGCACAGCACCGTTCCAGAGGTGACTGATACCCCACTGCTGTGTCGTGCTGCTGTGCCAGAGAAGGGGGAGAGCAAGGGAAGGACGTGCTTCGCCTCAACAACTGTGGCACAGCCGTTTCCCAAGAGTATGGAGAGAGCAAAGTCTGTTGCGGAGGGTACTTAAATCACTAATTAGAGCTGTTACCCTCCGGATGACACTAGTACAGGCACTTCTGAGCCTGCTTGGAGGCTAAAGGGGTGAACGAGATGGATCATCATCTTGTTTTTCTGTCTTGTGCCTTCCCTTTTCCTTTTTTTCCACCATCCCTGCAGCGTGGGATTCGCTCCTTTATCCTCGCACACATCTCGCCTAACTCCCGTGGTTTAAAATTAAGATAATATTGATCGGGAGGGCTTGGAGGGATTGCAGGTCATTTGCATTCTCCCGTCCCTCTTCATTTCTCCTCCGAAGCCGGTCTCGGTGAAGTTTGGCGGCTGGAGCGAAGGAGGTCTGGTTGCTATAGCTACCGGCACTGCCTTCCTCCCGGCGAGGAGGAGGAGACTGCAGGACTTCAGAGCAAAGCCATTTTGCACAAACTTCTGCCTTTGAAACTCAGCCAGGGTCTCCGCGGCACCCTTGGGTCACCCTTGTCCTCGGCGCTCCCCTCTGGCAGCAGCACGATGCCGAGGAGGAGGGAGCAGCACCCGCTCCCCGCAGGCGAACGGGACCTGGCTGCAAAGATGGGGATGGGCAGCACCTCCAAAAAATCCTGCCTGTCCCATCTCGGACCGGACACCTGGATCAGAGCTCACTTCCCTCCTCCTGGAGGGCGTATTTACCACACTGGAGAAGGACAGGGGGGCTGGTTTGTAGGTACCTGGAGCCCCCCAGGGCCCCCTAATTTCCTGGAGCTGGTGGGTACCCGTCTCTCTGGAGCAGCCAGGGTTGTCAGCGGGGTCGTGCAACACCTCAGAGGGCTTTAAACACCCAAACATGGGAGAGGGATACTTTTATTTATGTTTTTCCTGCTGAATCCTCCAAATCAATACATGGGGCTGAGCACTGCACTAACCCCCCTCACCACAAACCCTGGGGTTTCACCTCCCTTCACCCCCAGGAGGGTCCATGAGGAGGAACAGACCGAGCAGGTCTCGTGTAACACGGACTCCTTTGTTTCCAGGTTACTCCAGATTGTCTGTAATTATGTCTGGGGATGCAGCCACGACAATTGTTGATTATTTGCAGCTCCTGTGGGACTGCCTCCTCGTGAAAGAAAAGCAAAGAGCCTGCACGTAGCATAGACGAGAAATTCAGATCAGCAGCATATTTCTGGAACGGGCTCAAGCACTGAATAAATAGGTGAATAAATTAAATAAATAAAAGGTGTGGGGGAACGAGGGAGATGGCCTTGCCGTGTCAAGATAACTGTACCTTGTCCCCCTGCTCTGCAAACTCTGTTGAGCAGATTTATTAGTTTTAATTAACAGGAGGGGGGAAAAAATGGAGCTGGGAATACATCCAAATTTCAACTCACAAAATCACTGCTCCTTCCTCAAGACTGAGAGAGAAAGAGGGTGAATGACCAGAATAATAATCAGAAGAGAGATCTGGGTGCCAAGAAAGCCACTTCTCTGCCCAGCCTTTGCGCTGGCTCGTAAGATGAGTAGGAACTTGTTCAAAGCAGAGTGGGAAGTCCTGGTAGGGTCAGAGTTTAGGGCTAGAGCCTGTGTAAAGTTTGGAGTAGGGCAGATGAAAGCTCCTATCAAAACTTTTCCTTTGGTGGAAAACTGGAGCTGGGTTTAAGGTCTGTGTGTAAAGTACTGTTTTTCACAGAAAATGTGATTTTTTTTTTCATTTTATATCCTTATGCTCAAGAAGGAGTGGTTTGGCATTAGCCAGTTGCTGATGTACCCTCAGTGGCCACAGGGACATGTCCCCATACTGCTCTGGGCACTGGGGAATGTGATTTTTGTGCCAAAACAATATCAGCCTACTACCCATGAGGTGCACTCATGGATGCTGGTAGAAAGGTATTTAACTTAAGGTATTTGCTTTTTCCCAGTAGCAGAAAAGAATTTAAAAAAACATAATAAAATCTCAACTTTCAGTCCGGAAAACATTGACAATTCAAACCATCCAAAAGAAAAACAGTGCTTCCTTTTATTTATTAGTGGTTTTTTTCCCATTGGCATCGAGTCGACATTTTTTGCCAAGGATTTATGAGGATGGAAATACATTTTCTTCCTGTCAAAATGGTCTGTGAGGGAGCCCTGGTCTAGAAGCATCTCCCTCCCTCCCTCCCAGTGCAGCACTGGGCAGAATCCCCCTGCTCCCCCCGGGACCAGCAAAGTGAAGCCTCGTTAGCCCAGCATGAGTATCAGCTCATTAGCCTTGATTAGTAACCGAGAGCTAAGGTACCCCTGGGCTTCTCCTGCAGACAGTGCTGTTCCATGCCATGGTAGGTCCTGATTCAGGGAAGTTGCCTCTTGTCTGGTGTAGAAATTGCCTTTCCAGCTCTGCACCATCAGCTTCTGACGAGGCTGAACACCTTCCTGTGGCCCCATGAAGGTCCCTGAATCCCTCAGGGAGCTGCAAGGCAGCCACAAAGCACAGACAGAGGAGGAAAGGGGGCTTTGTTTTCTCTCCCATGTTGAAGTTGTTCCCTTTCAAGTTTTCTTTCAGCCCATCAGAAACCATTTCAGAAGAGCTGGAAAATATGGACTTGGATCTGGCTGCCAACATCTCCAGGATTCAGAGGTACGTGGGCCACAGATTGTGCCTCGGTGCCACCTTTGCCCTTTGCAGATGTTCATTACAGGAGTTCCACGAGCAAACACGGCATCGCTCTCCGGGAAACAGCAGTGAGAACATTTTATCTTTGACTTTCACAACTCCAACAAGTCCCTCAGGAAAAGCACAGGCAAGTTTTATTAAAAATAAAAAACCCTCATGGAGAGGACTAACACTTTGTCTTCCAGATTTAACAGGAGACGGCAAAGACAGTTCAGAAAGGCTCTGGGGGGAAGAGCAGGACATAAATAAAGAGACCTAATAACAGCTGGACCCTGCACAGGGCCCTAAGGCCACAGCCAGGTTTGATCCATTTTGTGGCCAAAACGCTGGGAATAGCAAGAGTTCCCAGGGAAAACACGGCACGACGTAGCACCGCCCTGAAAACTGGCTCCACAGGAAAAAGATCCAACTGCAAACCCAGCAGAAAGCTGTGTTCTGACCCTGGGGTGAAGATCCATCACCTGCTTCATCCTCATTTCATTGAGTTTTCAAGGCTGGCCCGGCACAGGGCACACATGGCAGCTGCTGTGGGGAATCCTGTCCCAAGGGTGACTCCATGGACGTGGCATTTTAGATGAGGCAGGAAAAAAGGGTCACTTCTGCTCAGAGTACCTCTGAGCGCACTGGTTGACTTACAGGCCAGAAAGGTGCAAACTCCAATTGCTCCCAGATGGGAAATGTTAAGGAGTTTTGTGCATTTGAAATTCTTTTATGTCTAATAAGAGTCAAACCTCTGCTACTTACCACCTCTTCTTCAGTTAAAAATCCAAATATCATTGATTCTGGACCGTGATTTCAGAGAAGTTTGTCAAAACCCAGTTACCTCTAAGATCTCATCCCATCTGTGTTTGAAATCTGCCCAGGTGTGCCAAAGTCTGATGGTGGAAAGGTGACAAATAGATACAGAGAAGGTGTGATTTTGCAGCCTCCATTCCCCAGGGAAGCAGTCCAACAAGGGCTATTGGGAGAGGTCAGATCTGGGGTCTGATGGCATATGTTCAGATTACTTCATCAGCAGTCTCTTTGATACATTTCCGTGGATGCTGCTGGCAGAAAAAATGCGTCTCTTTTTTAAAAACTAAATGATGTTGTTTTTTTCCCACTTGAGAAATGTTGACATTGTGTCAGGAGAAAAAAAACAAAAGCCGACCAAAAATACAGGCCAACAACAAATGTTGAACAAATAGAGACATTTTCGCTTTGGAACCAAAAATCAAAACAGATCTGTTGAAAACAGAAATAATTTCATACTAACAGCACCACTTACAACTTGGTCTCCCATCGATTGCTAATTACACGCCAGGCCAGACTGGCAAAGTGTCTGACAAGGAGTTCTGGACCAAACCTCAAAGGAGCAGCTAAACCCCATCAGTGGCTTTGGGCTCCCTCCACATTGGCACCATTGCTGTGGTGCATTCAGGAGTGTGTCGGACTTTCTGGACACCAAGTTTACCCTCATCTCAGAGCAGTGATTTATTGGCATTAGAGGACGATCCTCGGAGTCAAGGGTGTGCCTGATGTTCATGTTGCTCCTCTCCGCTGTCCAGCTCTGGCCCTGGAGCTGCAGGTGCTGAGGTGTTACTGTGTCTGTCCTGACTCCTGCTCCCAGGTTTTGAGTCAGCTCCAGGAAGCTCTTCCCCCCCGTTTTCTCCTTGTTGGTGCATTTTGGCAAACAGGGTTCTGTGGGGAGCAGGCGAAGGATGGGAATCCCAGCAGAGGGGTCTCACCGGCTCCAGACCCTCCTGCACCCGGTGCTCCAAGACAGACAGGAGAGAGCTGGATTGTTTACACGTGAACATCCTGGCACGAAGCCACCTCCATAAAAGAAAGACTAAAAAAAAAAAAAAAAATCAAAAGAGAACATGCAAAATTAATAAGGTTTTAGACTATTACATTTTCCAGGACTTGCTGGATCGTGGCTTTCAATTCCCGATCAATCACGTTTCAATCGGGCTGATTAATTTTCCGAAATACTTCGTCGGTTGGCTTGGACGTGCTCCCCGCTCCTGATCCCGGGGAACAGAGCCAAGCCCAGGGCTGGGAGTGGGGTACTCATGTGGGGGGGCGCGGTGGAGTGTGCCCGTGTTTTGCTGCAGGATGGGGATCCATGGATACAACCCGAGGTTCATTATAACTCTCTGCCCGGTGCCAGCGCATCTCCCGCTGCTCCGCCCCCGCATTCCAGCGGCCGCTTCTCCCAGCC
Organism: Neopelma chrysocephalum; assembly: GCF_003984885.1. Lineage (NCBI taxonomy): Eukaryota > Metazoa > Chordata > Aves > Passeriformes > Pipridae > Neopelma > Neopelma chrysocephalum. The sequence goes on along the minus strand of NW_020897744.1, from coordinate 3,334,647 downwards.
CGTCCTTTGGCCTGATTGCCCTGGCCTGGATGGCCCGGGGTTAAGGAGAGCACTCTATTGTGCCTAACGAGGCGCTTTGCCCAGCCAGCCAGAGAGCAGCCAGCTCAGCCGTGGATTGTCTTTCCCTTTTTATTGCCCAGCGGGAGGAGCGCGGGGAAGGTCTTTATGTGATTTTAGAGAAAGACAAAATGCCTTAATAGCAGCCGGCGCTGCCTCTCTGGGACCCAGGGGACCCTGCAGCAGCCCGTAATAATCATCGTAAATAAAAGGGGATGGATCTAGTGTGCAGCATGGGCCGTTAAAACAAGCCCTAGGGTGGAAGGGATGTCTTAAAAACAAGCTTTAGAGGATGTTTCTCTCCTCATTGCCCCTCTAATTCTCCTTCCCTGCATGGCAGAGCAGCAGAAGGCTGGCACAGCTCTCCTCTCTCCCAGCCTCGATTAGCCTGACAAGCACATGTGTGTGTTATCTTTACTTCTGTGCTCCCGTGGCCTTAGGGAGGGGAGTCCCACATCGTTAGGCTCACGCCTGACTTTCTGACCTAGTAAAACCGAGTAAAGGGTGTGTTTAGGCTTCTCAGTCCTCATCCACTGAAGACAACCCAACGCTGGCACCTCTGGCCCTTTACCACAAGTCTTTTTGCAGCTTGGTTTTCCCAAGTGCATCATCACAGGGCTCTGCGGGAATCCCTGCATTGGGTGGGACGAGACATCCGGAATTCTAGCCCTAAAATGCAGGGCAAAGGATATAAATCAACCTCCACAAGGAAGAAAAGAAGAGGTCAATGGGGAGGAAGGCAGATTTTCCTAACGGAGGATGTGGCTGCTGCTGCTGTGGAGATGTTTGATGCAGCCCTGTCACTCCCAGGCTCCCGACACTGAGCACAGGAAACATTTCACTCAAAACCCCAAGTTCTTTGCCAAGTAGCCCCTCTGGCTTTAGTGGCCCTGGGATCAGTGCTGGAAATGGAACAGTGTGGCATTGGAGGAGAACTCCTCGGGAGAGATGCCCTCACACAGTCCCATGGGGAGGAAGGGACTGTGGCCTCCATAAATCAGAATGAACTTCCAGGAGAGAGGATGGCTGAGCCAGGTTTCAGGAGCTTGCAGGGAGTCTGGGATGAGTTTGGTGTGGGCTAAAGCTGCCTTTTTTTATATCTCAGAGCATGTTGGGGACATGGGAGGCCTCGGGAGGGAAGGGACCTTAAAAGACTTCAGCATAGAGGATGCATGAACTCCCTTTCCTTTTCTATAATACATGCTCGTTTCTCTCAGGGTGCTTTTCATGGCTCTGCAAGCAACAGATTGGCAGCTAAAACTGTTTTTCTCTCTTTTCTTTAGTTTCTTTTCCCCTCTGCAAACGTTTGGCAGAAAGGAGAACCTGCAATAAAAAAAAACAAAATAAAATAAAAAAAAGGAGTTGATTAAAAGCCCTGAGCTCTAGCTGTGAAAATGTTTTGAAGCAACTGTAACTACCTTTATTTTCCACATAATTCTTCTGTTCCGCTGCATTCACACCCTTCACAGTTCTGTCTGTGACTCTGCTGTGGAGTTGTCGGCGCTCCGAGGAGTATTTTCCTTGCACGTGAAGGGAACCACACACTCCTTCAACCCCCCAGGCTGTGGGAGATCTTCCAGGAATGCCCGGGAATGACTCACAGGGGGGTTGCCACACAGGGAAGTGATCTGGGCTGCTCCCCATCCACCGACCTTCCAGCCAGCTGGGGCTGAGGTGTCCCTGTCTCTGTTCGGGGCTGATGTGAAGGTGTGAGGGCTGTGAAGGTGATGGAGCTTTGGGGAGGGCTGACCCCATTCCCACTCACTGCACTGTAGTTCTGCACCCTCATCCTGCTGCCTGGCCAAATTTAGCTTTGCAGGGTGTGTGCTCCATCCCTCCTGTTACCCTGTGGGAGTCAAGCTCTCTTTACTCTCCTGCATCTAACATCTAACCTTGCCCAGACCTTAATCAAATTGCTGGTGTTACCCCCTAACCCCATATGGGGCTGTAGCATATAAAAAGGGAGCTCAGCCTGGTTGTCACCACTCAGCCAACACGAAGGAATTCCCACCTGAGTCCTCGCAGTGTGAGGGCAAACCATGAGCCAACTGGAGGTGCTCAGCCCTCGTGTGAGAGGCTGACAGGAGTAACTGCATGGAGGTGAGAGGCCCTGTCTGTTTGTCCCCCCTGATGTCTCCTCCTCACTACAGACCGTGTGTGGGAACAAACACACCTCCCCTGGGACGTGGCTGTATGACAAGAGTTCATCGAGCAATTAACATCCTTTGCAGTAAAATCACTTTACTTCCTCCTGCCACCTTTCCTATTAAGTCCTCTCCCTCCCCTGCAAGGAACATTTTGACTTTGGAAACACAGCCTGGTCAGGAGAGCTTTGATGAGGGCTGGAGGCTGCAGCAGAGCTGAGCCTTTCCCTTTCCTGGAGGCAAAGCTGGGATGTCCCCCTCTTGGGGGAGTTGTATCCTGAGCAGCCCTAGGAAATATACCCCAAATCACCCACCAGAAATTGTGTGTAATGTCTGCTCTGGTCTCTGAGCCCATGTGGAAGGTGAGGAAAGGCAGGAGAAGGCTGTCAGCCTTCACAGGATAAATCAGGGGCTCTTCCACTTCTCCTGAACCACTCGCTACAGCCCTGGGAAAGGGAAGGGAGTGGGAGCCAGGTCTCAGCTCCCTCCGTGGGCAGGATGGGATGCCAGTGTTTACCCGTGTCAATGAACAGAAAGACAGAAGGTTGGAAAGAAAAAAAAACGCAGAAAAAGGGAAGGAAGCATTTAAATGGGATGTGGATTCAGGAGTGGGTCCTGCGGGCACCACCGGACCTGCAGAAGCTGATGGGACGAAGCTGGCAGTGGTGATGGAGCAGAGTGTCTTCCCTGCTTGCCTTTCTTTGCTTCCCAGAATTTAGGGTCCCTGTGGTACCCTCCTCCATGCGATTAATCTCCTCCTGGCCTCTCCCTCAGTAAGAACCTCCAATAAAGGCAATCACACAGTTTATGGGCTGTGTGGCTCTGCTGGCGTCAGCGGAATCAATAAGGAGCTCAGGGCACCAGTGGCCCTTTCCCCCTTTCTGTTCCCCTTGAGTTATTCATCAGTGGAACGAGTTGTGTGTTCTCAGCTACCACCACCTTGGTCCTCTCTGCTGCCAAATCCAGTCCCACCCCATGCAGGTGCCTCAGGGGAAGGGAACAGCCCCAGAAGGTGGAGAGCAGACTCGAGCATGAGAGGGGTGATCATCCAAAGTTCAGTGTGGAGCAGGGAGATACATGGAAACCGTGCTGTTGCCACCCTATAGCCCAGGGAAGGGCAGCCCAGAAATCCCCTGGCCAGTGCCCAGAGCCCTGTGATTCCCCAGCCAAGGTGCTGCACCTGGGCTTTGGCACCTTTTCCCTTTCCATTTTCCGCTGCTCTTGGCCAAATCCTACATCCCCGGGCAAGGCACATGAATAAAACACAGCAGCTGCTGCTCCTGCTGCCACTGAACCTTAAAACCAACACCTGCAGGGCCAGCAGCAGTGATGGCATCCTTGGCAGCCTGGTTACACTGTCCCTGTCACCAGTCAGTACAGCCCCACATGTCAGGGTAGCAGGGTGGTGAGTGCGGGGAAGGGGAAATAACCAGGTGGAATTAGACCTGATTTAGTAACACAAAATGTACAAAAACCTTTCCAAGCCCTTGCTCAGCCTTGCAGAGCCCTGGCTGGTCCCTGTGGCCCTGCCTGTGTAAGTGTGTGACATGTGACAGCCACCAGCTGGGAAACAGGACAGGACTGACCCCTGGACCTCGGGGCTGAGCAGAACAAGCTGCTCCCGGTGAGCCCGGAGACCTGGAGCTGCCATGGATGTACATGGCACAGGGGCCAGGGCTTGCACACAGTCTGGGCTTTCCATCTCCTGAAACATTTGGCTGTTTCCAAAGTTAAAATAAGCTTAAGAGAAATGTCCAGTCCTGGAGCAAGACAAAAGGCTCCCGGTGCCCAGGGGAGCAGCCCGGCCATTCGCATTGATCTGCAGGATGTGCTGCAATTATAAGTGGAAACCTGGTGTTCCAGCTCTGGCTTGGGGAAGGGCTTGTTCAAAAGCCAAAAATCCATCCTGTGTTACTAGAACCAGCCTTGCCTTCACATCAAAACTGCCCCTGGCTTTGCTTCTTTTAGAGATAACTTTTTTGGGGATGCAGTGAGTCGTGGGGAAGGAGGGAAAGTCCAGGACCAAACTCCTGCTCTGTTCCACCTGGTGCAAAGCAAAGCAGTGGAGAACAATCCTTTGGGGTATATTTATGGATATTTCACACCATCAGAGCAGCGTGGGGACAGGAATTTATCAGGTCTCTCAGCAATCTCATCCAGAGCTGGAGCCTCATGTCCAAGATGTCCTGGTAATGCGGTGGCATCATCACAGCCAAGGTGAGCTGTCCCCTGCCATGTGCCACAAACCTGTGCCAGCACAACCACTCAAACATGGCCATGGAATCCTGGGCTGCCCCATGCCCAGCTGCTTCCACACTCTCCATCCCGCTGCTGGCTGTGGGTGATCCGTGGCCCCAGCCACCTCCTTTGCTCCCTCTGCCCACGACAGGGGGCCTGTTGTTTGTAAGTTCTGTTCTTGGGGGGGGACTCTTTATCCCCCCTGAGAGGTTTCCTGGAAATTCACTTCATATCCTGCAGTAGAATGAAATCATTTTGGTGTTGTGGTAGCTCACAGTGCACTGCCTTGGGTCCAGGGATTGCCCTGGCTGTGCTGGGCTGCAGTGCTGGGCTGTGCCATGGGGATGGAAAAGCATTCCTGGGGATGGGAAATGGTATCCTCTTGCTTCTGGACAGCACTCCAGGGCCCAGTGGGCATTGCCAAAGGCACAAAGGGCCGGGATGAGGCCTCTCTCTCCATCCTGCAGCAAGGGGTGTGCAGTGCAGGAGATCTCTGCTCCTCTGCAGGTTGAGTTATCACTCAGGTGACTGAGTTACCTAAAATAAATGCAGCCAAGAGAGTGAGGTGATGTGCTGCAGGAGAGGGCACTTTGCTGCATGAGATCACACACTGCACTGGCAATTCCTTAAAGAAAACGGAGGCAAAACGAACACATTGACTCTCAAAGGCAGCTTTGTAGCCTTGGCTTTCCAGGGACTGCTCAAAATACACTCAGGCACCCAGGGCCTGAGCTGCTAGACCAGGCCTGGTGTACCACCCCCCTGTGTGCTGGCTGGAGGTCTGGGACACTGCAGGTGACATTCCAGAGTGCCCAGCAGGACCTGGCTGTCCCCAGGGACACACGGCTCCATGGCTCCAGGGGCAGCAGAGAGCCCTTTGGGTCAGGGCAGGGATGGCCCAGCCTGGGAATGGGACACACAGAAGGAAATGTGGTTATCAGGTGCAAACAGCAACACCCAAGGGCACTGCAGTGGGCCAAGATGGAGAAAAAGCAGTTTCGTTTTGTAGTACTGAGTCAAATGTTTTGACTCAGGGAAGAATTTCTGTAGTTTTCTTTCCCTGTTAATGTGTTTTGATTTTTTTTTTAATCTTTATTCTTTCCACAGAAAGTGGACAAGTTTTGTAAAAGCCTTTCTTTGTTAAAATCTCAAATTTTCAATTGAAAAACAACTTGGGTTTTTTTTCTCCTTCTTTTTTTTCCTGGGGTACATCTGGAGTTTCTAATGTGGACTAAGGAAATGGCACTGATGTTTCTTGTGCTCAGAATTCCCTGAGTTGTTGTTCTGCTCCAAGCCCTGAGTGCAGGGCTCAGGCCCCACGTGCTGGATGAGCCACATTTTCCTACAGCAGCAGGTTAAAGGGGATTTTCCACAGTCACTCCCACACACAGAGAGGATTCCCTGAATCCCCCAGGAGCCAGGAAATGGCCTGTAACAGCAGAGCCCTGTGGGTCCCAGCATCCTGGCACAGCATCTGTGTAGTTAAGCCTGCTCTTAATCCCCAAGCCCAAATATCTTCTCCTTCAGCAGGTGCTACCCAAAGTCCATGGGATCAGTGGAGGAGGAGGTTCTTGGACTGGTGTTGGGATGCAGGGAAGAGTGACCAGCAGCCACCACCGAAAAGGGCAGAATCCAGCAACATCCACCCCAAAAAGTCAGCATGAAGAGGAAGGAGGCTCTAAAAATAAATACTATTTAAAAAAAAAAAAAAGCTCAAATAGGATTTATTTTAGGATTTGCATCTGGAGATTCCTCCCCCGCTGGTGGAGAGCCAGTGCTGAGCAGAGGTTTTAGTGCTGAAGTTCAGCTTTGTGCATCCCAGAGCTGTGTTTTAGGAAGGGATGCTGGGCTGCTGTGGGACGAGGGCTGTGCAGGGCAGGGACTTGGGAAGGGGATGGGGCACTGCAGGGTACCCCAGCAGCACAAACCTCCCCCGGTGGAATCTGCTCCGATGAGCTCATTCCCAAAGAAGATTTTGCTTGGCAGGAGCACTCAGAGGAAGACTGCAAATTAAAAACAAACAGAAGAGAGCCAAGAATCATTTATTTGGAGAACATTTTGCAGGTTTTGTTTAGGGTCTGGTTTTAGCCTGGCACTTGTTGATTGTATTTGCACTAGAAATAAGATAAATGTGACACCTGCTCCATTTAATCTTTCTCTCCCCTTTCCTCCCCCCTCCATCCTCCCTTCTTTTAAGAATTCACCAAAAGAGATTGCAAAAGAGGGAGAGATGTTAGATCATGTGCCTGATTAATGATTCTCTGAGGGGAAAAGAAATCATTTAACCACAATATAGAGCACTTTTGATTGAAAAGAACTTTAAATTCCGTGTTCGAGCCAGGAGCAAAAACTGGAATAGCAAACCCAGGAAAGCTCATGTCCATTTTGTTATCACCGTTGGCCCAGGGGGCTTTGCATTACTATTAAAACAAGATATGGAATGAGTAAATGTGCAAACAGGCTTCCAAACACAAAAGCAAACAGGGACATGATGGAGAGCCACTAACAAAGGAAGATTCAAGGAGTGGAAGAGGCAGGAGGTTGGATTTAGTATGGGCACGTGGCAAGGTTGGACATGAGGATTCCTGGGTCTCTGCTGGGTTTTTTCTTCTTTTAAGCAAGTTGCTGACTCAGACTTGCCCCCAGATTGCCCTTCTCCCCCCCAGGGTGCATCCTGCACATCTTGGAGCTGATGATCCCACCAACAGCCCCTGTGTCCAGGGAAATCCCCTTCTCTGCTGCCTGTGCAGAGGTGGGGATGCAATGCCGGCCAGAGGAGCTTTCTCTGGGGGAGAAAGGAGAACGGTGGGTGTGGGAAGCAGGGCTTGGCCAGGGGAATGCAGATCTGGAAAAGAGTTTGACCCTGAGCAAAGATCCCAGTGCAGGACCAAGCCCTGCCAGTGCCGTGCCCGACCGGCCAGGGACAGCTCTAATGGATTTATTATCTTCCTCCCATCACTCCTGCTCTAACAAAAGTCTATTAAAACCAGTGATGCAAAAACTGTAGATTATTTTTCCCCATCTTTCCACGTGGTCTTTTAATATCCAAGGAAACAAACCAGCAATTTGCAGTTTCCTTCAAATAATCCGTAAAGAATGAGTGAAGAAAATATTGTCACAATCGTGCTAATTCTGTACTAATGAGCCATTGCCCTGCTCAGTGAATTGTCTGCTCATGTCTCCTCACCCTCCTCCTCCTCCTGACCCCCCCAATGCTGCAGTACCAAGGACTCAATGTGTGTGTGGACATGGGAAAGTAAAAGAGGGAAGGGAATGGCGTGTGCAGAATAAGCTGTTTGCTTTCCACTGATTGTTGCTATTAATAAAACATTACATTAAATCAGTGCTGGAAGAGTATAATTGGGATCATCCATCAAATTTCTAGAGGAGAAGAGCTCCCGTTTGTCAGCGAGCGGAGCAGCCGCTGCCAGTGAGTGAGGAGAAGGGACAGAGCCTCGTGTCCCCCTGCCTTGGACTGGTCCCCTCCCTCTAATCAGCACCATTTCTGTCCATTTTCTGCCTTTCTTTTCTATGGGCAAAGGCAGGAGGTGGGGGTAGGAGGTGGGGGTAGAAGGAGGCATCAGCTGGGGATGCCATGGCTGGACCAGAATCTGCTGGGATTTGGCACTAAGGATTGGGGATTTGGGATGCCCCATCCCTGGAAGTGTTCAAGGGCAGGTTGAACAGGACTTTGAGCAACCTGGTCGAGTGGAAGGTGTCCCTGCCCATGGCAAGGGTTTGGAACAATTGGCCTTTAAGGTCCCTTAAACCCAGATCATTCAGATCTATGATTTGGGTTTGAGGGTGATTTCCCCATTCATGGCTGGCTCTTCCTCACTCCACATAGAAACAAACTCTTCTCCGTCCCTTCTGCTGACAAAGCCAGAGGGAAACACCCCTCAGATTCACTTCAATACATTCACTTGCAATAGGGAGCAGAACAGTTGTAATTTCAGTCACTTTTCAGGGCAACTGAAACCATTATATGAAGGAATTGACCCATACAACATGAACCGGAGATTTTTCCCAAGCCCAGTAATTTGTCTTGGGCTAATGCAACTCTTCCCTGGTATCAAGTTGTATAAAGGAGCAAATAACTCCTCTGTCTGCTCCCAGAGGAGCACAAAGATGGAGATGGACTGGGGCAGCTGGGCTGGCAACAAGGAAACTCTCTGGCTGGCAGAGAAAATCCTATCAAAGACTGCAGGACTCCTGGATCTCCCAGAGTCAGACACACTGAGCGTCTGAGCTCTATTAAATCCCTCTTGCTGGCAGCTTCTGACTGCAGTGTCCAGACTAAATTTCCAGGTGTGACTTTGTTTAGTCCCATTTCTCTGAAATTTAATAAACCCTTTAATATTTCCTCCCGGAGAGTGCATTTGTCACTTTAACTTACAGCTCTTGATGTCTTTGATACATCAAACAGGTCAAATCCCTTTGGTCTGTCACTGCACAGCATTTTCTCCAGGTTCAGTCCTGTAACTGTTTCCTGAACCTGCAGTATCTTTCTTCAGATCTCTAAGCCTGGCTGGACGAAACGATGCCCCAGCAGCCTCAGCAAGGCAATTCATTAGAAATGTTCTCTATTATAAAATAAAACACCCAGTGATCATTTCCCCATATTTATGTTTTATTTTCCCATTCCTTGCGCTGCTAAGAACAGCAAATAAATGGTGCCACACACATACATCAGGCTTATAACAAGCACTAATGATTCTACAATAAAAACAGAATGATAACTGGTAAGACACAGATTAGGAAAAATAAGATAAATGCATGTGGTACAATATTTTTAAAACATGCCCCTAATTTCAGAGCATCAAGACATGATCACAGCTAAAAATATGACCATCCATCAAAATCCTGTCACATGGAGAGTTTGGGACTCATTTGAGACAATGAAGAGCTAAAAGAAACGCCGAGTTTCTTACGGTATTAATACATAACTGAGCAATCCAAGAGGAGGATATTACATTAATGGCATAAATGGATCATAATAAAAGACCATTCTGACATGTCAATACTCTTACTCAGTAGTATTAGAGAAATCAGAGATGGGAAAGGCCTTTTAATGAGGGCTGGCGCCTGCAGCCCCCTGCAGCCCCCGGCAGCGCTTGGCACGGGGAGCGGATCCACCCGGGAGAGCCACGGTGTGAGGGGGTTGGGGGATCAGCTCCCAGCTCTGCCTCGGGTTATTTTACCCTGAGTTGAGCCCCCAGCTCAAAGCTGCCTTTGCCTTGCCTGCCTGTCCCACATGCTGGTGTGGGGGATGCCATCCAGGTGGGACCTGTGGATGGAGCAGGACTGTCTCCATCCCGGCTGGGTGTCAGGGGACCAACCTCTGCCGGAGCCAGAGGTACATGAGCTGCTCCAGCAGCCACTTCCCGGCGTCATTTCCCCGAATCCAGCGCATCATCCACTTCTGTCACTTGAATAATTGGTTATCTGAGCACCGAAGATTAATTACTGGTGCTTAATCTCCAGGGAGAGCACTTAGGAACCACCACGTGTCAGCCTGGCTGCTGCACAGAGGCAAACGCTGGATGCCCTCATGGGGAACTCCCCGATTCCCACTCTGGGAGCTGACGGATTTGGGATATCTTTGCACTCCCATCAGGATGGACACCACGACTGCACCACCCTGGCACCCAGACACTCAGCAGAGCCTTGACACCACGGCTCTGCAGAGCTCCTCATCCCAGCCCAGCACCACGTTCCCGCACTGGGAATTGGCCATGGAGAAAGGAAAGTCTCTTCTCTGCAGCTCCAGTTGCACACTGGTATTATTGCCCACCCCACAATCAGTTCCCTTTGCTTCTAGAAATCCAGCATGAGCAACACGGACTGGGGGAGAGGGAGAGATGCTTTATGTGCTGGGCTGGAAGGTTTTCCAACAATGTTTTCTTGCTTTTGTTCAGTTTTGGGCAAAAGCTGGTGCTTTCAACTGATGGGAACTTCTTTATTTTTAGATATGAATTGGAGATATGAAAGTTTGGGGAATAGGAGCCAAGGGGAGAGGAGGAGTTGCAGTGTGGAGCTGATCCTGCTGCTCCAAATTTTCTGATCACTTCATGAAATGAATCCAACCCTAAACTGTGTCTTGAGGCTCCTCAAAATAGAAAAGGACCGATTTGCATTGAGCTGAATGGGACTGAAGGGCTTTTCCCTCTCCCTTTAATTAAAAGGGATTCCCATTTAATATAAAATAAAGCCAAATAGAGAAGCTCTCCCATGGAGAGCAAGAAAAAATAAAGGAATATATTCCAAAAACTGGAACCAGATAGAAAATGTTCATTTGGGGGAACATTTTGATGAAGAGAATGGTATTTTTCTCATTCCCAGCCAGATTTAGCAGACAGAGGGAAAAGTAAAGAGGAGAAGCAAATGCCTCAGTGTATTTTCTGGGGCAGCTGAGGGTCCTGGGAGAGCAGGAGAGGGGGCTGCGAGCCAGGAGGGTGCTGATGTCCGCTCCCAAAATCCCCATGGCTTCCTGGGCTGGCCAGGGGTTCTGAGGAGTTCGGCTGTGGTTCTTTCATCTGCACAAATCCTGCTGTGTGTGAGCTGTGCTGACCCTGCCACCGTGGGGCACAACAGAGTTTGGGTGCCATCGGTGCCATTTTCAGGGTAGAAATGCTCCAAAACAGGATGGGATGAAGGATGGAACTTGCTCAGGGCCTGGATTGGGCTCTGCCATCCATGGAGGAGCAAGCAGCGAGCAGGAATCTCCTCCACGAAACCTCAGAGTACACCCAGCCTGCCAACCTTGCTTCTCTTGGAAGGATCACCCATTAGCTCGTGTCATGGTCCCTTTTGGGTGCCAGCAGCCCACTGGGGGTTCACGCTGTGGCATTGTGGGTCTCCTCTCCCAAAGAATCTCTGTGAGTCCCCTCATGGATGGTTCCTTCCCATCCCTGGTTTCTTTCCCTTCTGCCTGCACCTCCGTAAATCCAAGGCTGCCAGGTCCTCTGTGCTCTCCCCACACCCAGAGCAGTGGTACCTGGTCTTGCTGTCATGGCTGGGTGGCTGACAGTGATGGCAGGGTGACAGGAACACCCTGCTAGAAACGCTTCAGTAACTTGGGTTTGTGTGGCTGTGCAGCGTTTCTGCAGACAGGGGGTGTTTGTATCACAGTGTCTCCAACCAATAAATTCAGCACGGCCCCAATGCCCCACCAGCCCTGCTGAGCTCTGCACGTGCTGTCAGAGGCAGGGCTCTCTCATAAGCATCACCAGCACTGTGTAAAAGCTCCTTTCCAGCGTTCACACCACAGCCCTTCTCCGTTTTCCAGGAAAGCTGCCTGGAGCTCTTCTGTATCCCAGCCCAGCCTTGTTGTCAGCGAGTTTGTTCTCCTTGACTAGAGATTAGCTCAGAGGGATCCTGCCAGCTCAAGTCACACTGTGGACGAGACAGTGTCCGGGTAAAGCCACCCCTTCCTTAACCCATCCACTTCCCACGCCCAGGCGTGTTGTGACTCCCACCAGAGTCCCCTCCCTGCACTGAGGAATGTGAGTGGGTCCCAAAAGTGATTAGGCAAATTAACTGAGGACAAGGTTACCATGGGTGGGTAAACCTGGAATGAGAGATGACTTCTGAGTCAGGATTTTCTTCCCCCTGAACACAAGAGAAGCAGCACTGGGTGACTCCCTGTCCTCATGAGCAGTCTCCAGGCATCTGCTCTTGGCCGCTGTCACAGCCGTGACGTGAAGGACAATGGATTAGTGTGACCCAATACAGCCCTTTCCTCACCCTTCCCTGCCTGTCTGGGGATTCCCTGGATTTCCCACAAACCAGAGAATACATGGGTCTAGATTTTATGTTTCACTCCCTATTTCAGAAACGGAAACAAATGATCTGAGCAACCTCAGCATTAGTCCAGCCCCCGGAGTATACAAGGCTTAAGAAAATATTTGGAAGGAAAGAGTCTTTAAAAGCACAGAGGTAAATAGAAAAGGACATGAAATGCAGTGCAGCAGGTGCCAGGCTCGCCTCGTTTGGTGCCGGGCAGAGGAAATGCTGTAGGTCTCCTCTCTGCACGCTCCAGTGAGGTGTCTGCTACAGCGCCTTGTGGGAAACTATTAATGAGGACAGGGATTAATGGGAGAGTGGGAAGTGCACGAGGAACTTGCTAAAGAGGAGCTGACAGCTCGGAGCGCTGCACACGGTGGTGTCTGGCTTACAGGAGATCCATCCCGAGGACAACCGAGTGATTCGGCTCCTGACCTCCACTCAAACAGTGGAAATGCAGGAGTGACAGCACAGGGCAGCACAGCAGGGTAGAGAAGGGAGGACAAATGCCTCTGACTGAATCCCTGGTGGGATTCATCTGCAATACTCTGGTCTTCTCCTGAAGGCAAATCCAAACAGGGGTCGGGCAGGAAAGGTCTCTGTTGCTGCTGTAGCACCCATTTGATAAGACCATGGCTTCCTGGCCTGCCAAAAGGGAGGTAAAGAATATGTCAGGAAAGGAGAAGAGCTCTTCAGGTTAAAGGAGCGTCTGTGCAGGGGAAAACTCAGTAGAAATTAGGCAGTAACACATTTAAGCTCAAAATTAGGAGCTGTAAAGATGGTTTAGGAATTAAGGAGGAAACAGCCTACACAGAGTCTGATACATTAATGTAAGAGATGAACGTGTTGCCTTCAGCATCAGGCACCGGGATTGATCCACAAGATCGTTTGCAAGAGATGGATGTAACTGATCCACTTGCTGTTCCCCGTGCCTCCCCGGGGGAGTCTCAGGAGGCACCAAGCTAGTTTGCAATTCAGTTTGGCTGCATCCAGTGACAGCTCTCCAGCCACTTGTCCTGCTCCCCAGCGTGACCTCTCGCCACAGGGTGCCTTGCTACGATCAGCCAGGCAAGATGCACCTCCCAGCCACAGAGAAGCAAACACACCCTGCTCCGGGCGTGTTCCCAGCCATAGTCCCCAGCAGGGTCTGCCTGCCCCGCAGCAGCCTCGGGATCAGGAGTGTGAATAAAACATCTCCCTGATAACCTCAATTTTCCACAGGCTGAACCCAACCTCTGAGAGCTGTCACCAGTTTCCCTCTCAGACGCTCTGCAAACTCCACCAGGGCAGTTGGAAACATTAAGCAGATCAGCTCTGGAGGACACCATCAGGGGAAGGAGACAGAGCAAAGAGGGAGAAAAGGCTCCTGTCTCCAACCCCAGCTTCCTCCTCCTCTGTTTACTTGGGTTTCTATTCCTACTGAGGAATTTATACTCAGGCTCCCATGGTCTGCCTTCTTGGGAAAAACAAACTTCCATATCCCAATGGCTTCTTGGTGCTGTGCAAAACATAAATAAGTAAAGCCTTTGATGTCAGGGAAGTTGGGAGCTCAGCAGCCCTGTTTGGACAGCTTTGAAGTGAGGAGAGGATTTTGCTGAGGTGGGTGGGCAGAAGATGCCTCTGGTAGGAGAGAGGAGCCGAGCTCGGTGTGCAAATGGGAGCCTGATGGGCTGGGAGAGATCGGGGTGGAAAGAGGACTCAGCGCTGGGTCTTGTCCCTGATGACTCCCAGAGCTGGGGGGAGCAGAGAGAAACTGGGAGGGCAGCAGGGACTTACTGGGGAAACAGGGATTGTCCTGGATGTGGGAAGGTGCCTTTGACAGTTTCCTCCTCCCCCAGAAGGTGATCACTCAAGCTGCTTTCCAGACCCTCCTGGTGTCATTCCTGACCAGCCTGAAGTGAGGTTCGTGCACACATGGATTTCAGGGATGCAGGAGAGTGGGATTGATGGAGTGTGGTTCACACTCAGGATACAGATGGAGATCCCACAGGAAAAGATGAGAAAGAAGAAACAGAATGGAAGGGCAAGTGCACTCCCAGCCTGGCTTGGAGTCTCCCACTTGGCTTTGGGTCCCCTCTCTCATGCCATGGAGAGGAATCACCATCAGTCCCCATCCTGCTGGGAGTGCTGCCTCTCTGGCTGGCTCAGGGCTGGCAGGTGTGTGGGAACCCCCATCAGGTCCCACCCCACCCCGATCAGTGGGGTGTAACAGGTCTGTGACTGGGGTTATGGGAGCTGCTTGCAAGGGGAGTTTAGGGGACCTGCACACATCCCAAACCATCACTAAACCCCAAAAAGCAATGAGCCAATGTTGAGCTCAGGCTGCTTGGGAATGCACTGTCAGCTGGTTCTGTCATCCCTGGGAAAGTCAAAATTATTCGAAAAGACTAAAAAAGCCATTTACACTCAGGTGAGTAGCCATGATGTGGAAGGGAACAGAGCAGAGGAGGTGCTGTTCGGCTCCGCTTCCCTCTGTTGAACATGGCAGCACCTCTTCATCATGTTTTCCAGCTTCTGGGTGTGTCACTCAGGTGTCAAACAGCACATAAAATGCTGAGTAGGAGCCTGGCGAGGTGGGAGCTGCAGCCAGAACTGAGCTGGGTTTAGTTGTTTCGGTTCTGAATCACGTCCTTGACGAAAAGCAAACCTTCAGCTGCCTCCTAAGTGCGGGCTGAAGGGAGTGATGGCTTTCTGCTGGGCACTAATCCTCATGGTGTTAGTGGTATTCCATGCACAGCTCTATCCATCACTCTGTCTGCTCAGATATCTGCCAGGGAAGGGGAGATGCAGGCACAGACCTGGCTGCTGCAGAAACCTTTGGAGGGGAGGCCAACACAGGCTCCCACCTCGAGGATATCTGGGGAAGGTCTCAGCTGGTGGCCACAGGTGGGTCCCCATGGTCTCCTTTGAAGCTGCTCCACTTAGTTTGAACTACTAACTTTTCACTAGAGGGGGGATTTCAACCCAAACATAATCCCGAGCTGGGGGAGCTCTGCCTCGCTGCTCCTCTTTTTGATCCGTGCTGTTTATATCTATTTATGTCTCCCTCAGGAAAGCCTGAGGCAGGGAGGGACCCCGAGAGCCCATCAGCCTCCCTTCTCCCTCTGCTGCACAACTTCCCTCCAGAAGCTGCTGCTGAATGTTCCCGGAGCTCGGCCTTTCTGGGAAGGTCTGGCTCAGGCAGAGCCAATTCCCATTGTGCTTTTTTTGGATCCCAGTGGGTTTGGATTGATCGCTAGAGCTGTGCTTTTTTTTTTTTTTTTGCCATTATTTTGGTTTCTTTCCAGGATGCTGCCTGTTATCCCTCTGCATTTGCTATAGCTTTTGCAACCTTGGCAAATGAGGAGATAAAAACACTCCCGGTGCTGGAGCAAGGACGTGGTGCTATCAAGTGGCTGCAAGGGTGACCATCACTACCAGTGTCCCACAGAGCCACCACGGACTGACCCAACAGCAAACTTAGCACTGAGACCTCTTGTAAAACACTGCAGGGTAGGTCTGGGTAAATCCAGACCTCACCTCATCCTTCGAATGGGGTTTTTTGGGACACTAGTGGTGGAAGAATAGCTCTTGGTATAGCATAAATAGCTCTTGGCATGTATAAAAGCCTGGGCAGTGGCCCAGGGAGGTCCTGGGTGGTGTGGCTCTGCTCCTGACCTTCTGGGTGGGAAAGGTTTGCAACGTTTCTGCAGTTTTTGGAGCGAGTTTGTTTGGTTTTTTAAACTTTCCTTGGCTGATTTAGGGTAGCCTAGGAACAATTTTGTTGATTGGATGTCTTGGAGGTGGCTGCTGTGGGGTATCTGCAGCTGCAATGGTCCTGCCAGTGGGGAAAGCTGCATCCAGAGGAGCCTCTACCCCATGGGTGATTTCAGTGCTTGCTCCTGCCAGAGCCACCCCGCTGAAAAAGCTGTGGGATGCTGTTCCCTGTGGCTGTGATGTGCTGGAGCCCGTGGTGCTCATGGCATGTGGATGGTGTATGGAGGATTTAGGAGGTGCCCCAGGTGCCCCAGAAGCAGGAGCTCCTGTCCTGCTGGGTAAGGAGAGTGTCTGGAGCTGCCTCAATGTGGGTGCTGCTGTGGGTCAGGGAGGAAGGGTGGCAGTTCTGGGGACCCTGTGGGATCAGGTTAACCCCAAACACCGGACTCAGATCTGCTGCAGCTGAGTGATGGGTGGGCAGTGGGGGAGACCTGCTCTTGAGCCTGAGGTCTCCTCTGCCCGGGTTTGGCTGGCTCTGCCTCACGAGGCATCATGTTCAGTGGAGGGCTCGTACAGAGGAGAGTGGAAGAGCTCAGTGTCAGCACAGGCTGTGAGCAACGAGCCAGCCGCAAAACCACCTCTGGTTTCGGTCGAGGAATTAATTCCAGGGAGAGCTGCAGCCCTGCAACTCCTCCTGAAGCCTGAAATCACCCAAGGGCAGTGGCAAAGTCAGGCTCAGCCCCCGAGGAGGACCCAAAAGGGTGGGTGAGAGGGGAACCATCAGCATCTGTGGCACATGTGCCTGGTGGTGTCCGAGCGCGGTCGGGGGCTTGGACAGCTGTGCAATGTCTTCTCTGTGGTCTTTCCCTGCAATAAAGCCCTAAAGTGATTGTAGATCATAGCAGCATTATGCAAACTGTCATTTGCATAATCATTATGCAAATTGAGATGGATAACCAGCTTTAACCAGACTCAAGTTGCTTTCAAGTGCCTCTTCCTCAGCTGGTACTTCAGTCACTTAAAGGACAAAAAAAGAACCCCAAACACCAAAACTTCTAATCTCAGTTAAACACAACACTGGGCAGGGAGGAAGGGGAGGTGGCACGTGTAGGTACTGCAGTCCCCAGGTGGCCTGGTGGGGTCACTGATGGCTTTCACACCCAGAAGCCCCTGAAGGGGCTGTTCAGATCTCAGAGCCCTCAGCTAGGAACTGGAGGAGCCCAGTGAGTGCTCTGCTTCATCCCAGCTTTCTTGAGATCTTTGGAAAATCTCTGGGCCTTCTTCATCTGAAAGTGCTTTGTGGGATTGTGGGAACAGCTGCAGGGGAAATGATGGGGTGCTCAGGTAATTTATTAGTTGCTGAGCTGCTCCTGTTGCATCTGAGGGACTAAAATGTTTAACTGTCTCCTGCTAGAAAAGGTGTCTGAGGTATTAAATATGACTGTGTGGAGCAAATTGAGATATCTTGCTCATGCTGTCCCTCCTGTCCTGCTATGGAGGGATCAGACCCAGAGCATCCCATTCCTCCTGCTGAGGGAGCTGGACCAGGGTCAGTTTGTCCCCTCTGGGCTGGCAGGGGCAGGCACAAGCATTGCACACTCCCACTTCTGGTAACACTCTTTTCCTTCCCCTTCTTCTGTGAAGTGCTTTCAGCACAGTAATGGTTCAGTGGCTGGTGCTGACAGCCCCTTCCTGGGGAGCTGGGTGGTGTTAATCTATCTCTGGCCCTGGCTGCTGGACTGAGCCCACATCCATCACAGGATGCTGCCGCCGCGCTCGCCTTCCCCGCCGGCCCCGCTGCGGCCACCCCTCATCCCTCACCACCATCCCTCTCTCCATTTCTGCCTCCTGCCAGCCCTGCCTTTCCCTTCCCTCCTCACCCATCTCAGATCCCTGCCTGGGATGTTTTCTGGGTGTGTGGCTGCTTTCCAGCTCTCACAGCCTCGGTAAGGAGAGATGGGAGCATTAACCATTAGAGCTTCTCACTTCACTCTCTCTAAGTAAACTCAGTGCTGTTCCTCACCGACCAGCTCCAGTGTGCCCTGCGTGCCCAGGGTTCATGCTAGGCTGGGTCAGGAGCATGGATGGCCTCTTGATGACCTGCAGATAGATGCCTGCATGATGCAGCCGTGCAAAACCTCAGTCCTTCTTCCTCTGCAGACCCTGAGAGTCCTTGGGCAATTTCTAGCTGAGCAACTGCTCTTGTCTGCTGTGTGATTAAGGGATATCACTGAATGTCCTCAGAGAAAACAGATTAGGGAGAGCATAGGGTGACCCAGATAAGGACTTTTACCAGGGGAGAGGCGTCAGTACAGTACGGGTGACAATTAGATGTCATGCACAGACCTCATTAGTGACAGCTGCCCAGGGCTCACCGCAAATCTGCCCGACCCACCCTGGATGTGTTTCAGCATCTCCCACCCCAGCTGACACAGTGACTCCTGCAAACTCCCTGGCCCCATGGCAGGGAAACAGGGTCCAAAAGGGCTGTGGGGTCCAATGAGAGCAGGGCTGGAGCTGTGGTGGTGGAGGAATTGGCCTGTGACCCTCAGAGCATGGGAAGTTTTTGGGGCATGAACAAGTGCAGTGGGCACACAGCTCTGCAGAGGAAGCAGCGTGGCAGGTGAGGGTCCTGCACCTCACAGATCTCCCTTGCTGTAGGTCCTGCATCCAGCCTGCCATGGCTCTGACCAGGTGGGCACACTGGTATCTCAGCCTCCCTCTTGCAGAGGCATTAACCTCTGAGTTAATTAAGGGGGGAGTTTGTGCTGAGCAGAGCTCTTGACACGCAGGCGTGAGCCCCGCGCAAGGTCCGGGCTCGGACAGAAAGGGGGCACAGCAGGAGAGTTTCAGTTTGCTTAAATGAGGACCAGGGTAACACAGTGTCTGTGGCTCTCCATGTCTGGCCGTGAGAAATGCTGATGGGGCAGAATTGGCTGAATGTCTCCTGTGTTAAAGGAAGACCTAAAACCCTTCCTGTGGCAGAAAACTGGTGGGGGTGCAGGAGGGGCAAGACCTTGATAGGTGTATAGAGGCACAGATGATGACCTGCAAGAACACAAGGGTCTAAAATGTTGGAGAATGGGCAAAAGTCTGCTTAAATGTTCTGAGGTGTTAATGGTAAACAGGATAAATTGCTGAACCATCTGTTTGTGAGCTTTAGGGAGATGATTCAAGAGTTGGGGGTAGAAAGAGGGGTGATGTCAGGAATACTTTGTGTCTTGAAGAACAAAACAGCCCCCAACTGAACTGAAATAATGGATGACTTCATAGTGCAGTGCTGGCACACACTGCAGCCCAACCTGCAACAAACCTCGTCCCCACTGACAGAGGAACATTGAAAATAAAATAATAAAAAGAAAACCCATGATTTCCTGAGGTAGAAGCAAGTGTAATTTGATTACAACCCTTTCCTACTGTGTGGCTCTGCCAGGATGGCAAGATTCAGCACTAAACAATGTGTTATATTCCAAGTGTTGTGAAACTGGGCTTTTTTCTTGTTTTTCTCAATAGTGCATAGGTGCAGGGAGGAGGGAGAAAACAGAGAAATAAATGTTTTGGCAAATGCTAAAAAAAGGAATGTGTTACCTAAAAATACAGGTAGCAGCAGTTGGAACAATTCAAAGAAACTAATGGACTATGAATGGCCAGAAGGGTCAAAGACAATAAGAAAGCACTTAGACAGAGCAGGGAATTTATTTCTGTGTCAGAAATGGCTCTGTTGTCAGAGACAGATGGTAAAATTTTTTAAAAGAGCAGAGTGGAAAAGG
The DNA here is from genome assembly GCF_003984885.1 of Neopelma chrysocephalum. Classification (NCBI taxonomy): domain Eukaryota; kingdom Metazoa; phylum Chordata; class Aves; order Passeriformes; family Pipridae; genus Neopelma; species Neopelma chrysocephalum. The sequence continues at coordinate 3,314,957 of NW_020897744.1, read as the reverse complement.
TAGGAATGCTCCATAGATATTCCAAATACAGAAGAAAGAAGGTAGGAGGCTTTATTTGCCTCCTACAGTGCTGTGGCTGGCATATAAACCCACTGTTCTCAATGCAGGAGGCTGGAGAGCATCTGATGTTTGTCAGCCAGAGTATGGAACCCTAAAATAGCAAGGCAGTTCCCCAAATCGCCACTTTTCCCACCCAGATCTTCAAAAGCTGGGAGATTCCCAGTGGGCCAGAGGGAACCCAGTATTATTGCAACTCTTGGGGAAGAAATTGGGTCACCCTGAGGCAAAGTCATGGGAAAATCCATCAAAAATGTTACCGGTGTGGGAGCATTGGGAATACCTTTGTGCATCGGTGAAGGGGAGGTGTCTGGTCTGGGGGCATCTTCATGGCTACAGGGTGGATTTAGATTTCTTCAAGACCTTTGGCTTGGTACCACATGACCTCTCGTTTCCTTCAGGTGTACTGTGGGGAATTGAAAGGGTCCTTATTTGAAGGAGGGATCACTGACGGTGTTCAAGATGCAGGTAATAACGGAGGGATCAATGAATGTTTGTTTCCATCGGGATCTCCCGGGGATTCTTCTCTTGGTTCAGTTTCATTTAATAACTTGCTGAGGAAAAGGTGGAATCACCAGTGTGCTGTGCAGGAGGGATTGTGAGAAGGGGTCAAACATTGAGCAACAGCAATGGAATTAAATGATCCCACCATTCGATCAGACAGGGCCACACGAAGCTGGTGTTACAAGTTGCTGGGAACCAGGAAAAGCCAATTTATTTATATGTACATGCACGGGGCAAAAGATCAGCCTTTAAAATGGTGAGTAATCAGAGGGCTCTGTCAGCATGAATCACTGCCTCAAGGGCTCTGCTCAGCACCCAGCAAGCAGAGGATCAAGGGGTGACCCCTTTTCCAAAGGGTCGATGCCCCGGGTCCAAACTGTAGGGGCAGTCCAGGATGAGCCTGTCCCTTATCTGCAATCAGCATTATCCGTAATAACCATCACTGTTATTGTGGCTAATGCCTCATTATCCAGCTCACAGCAGGTCAAGTGAGTTGTTCCAACAACCTGCCAGGTCAGGCCTGGAGCAAGGTGTGAAAAGCAAGAGGTGAGAGCGAGAGGGATGGAGTAGAGATGTGTAAATGTCGCATTTTTGGGGGTGGCTTCAGGAGGAAGGCTGGCCCAGGGGACAGCTCTGACATGTTTGGCTCCATCGGCATCCCCCAACTCACTTTGGAGGTGGCAGATCACTGAAACAGGCTGTTCCCCTTCCCTGGGATGGAGAGGGGCTGGTCCCCCCCGAGTCACCCATCTATTCCCACCTCTCATCCCAGCCGTGATTCAGAGGGGCTGGCTGGGGTAGTTCCATGCATTATTCTTTTTTAAGATGAAAATAACTAAATAACACTCCAAGCCCCCTGCTCCCACACTGGAATCACAACCGGCCATGAATAATTTATCTTCAAATAATTAATTATTCAGCTTATTTCTTCATTAGCTGAAGAACCTGAACTCAATTAGATGCTTACCTCTACAAAAAAAAGAACCAACTTTTTCTGAAGAAACTAAATAAAATATGAGGAGATTTTCACCCCAAAAAAATCAAAACAACCCACCCACTGGTGACCCTTTACAGGTCCCCTGAAGACCTTTCTGTGTATTCCCATGCTGCTGCTCATCCATGGAGCTGGAATTGGATCAAGGTCCCTCAGTGCTCCCCAGGAGACAGTCCCTAAAACTCTGGTCTAAGCCAACTGGGATGGGGTTGACAGATCTGGTGAACCCCTCTCAGCCTGGCATCCAGAGCTGCTCTATTGACAATGACACACTCTCACAGGGGTGTTGATGCCTTCTCACCTCTTTAAAATATTGTTGCATTGAGGTTGTAATTTGTGAGAACAAATTACAATTTGTTCTCTGAGGTGAGACTTGCCCTGTGCCGTGGGCTGCGGATCAAACCCTGCTGGGATCCTCCTGCCTAATCCTGACTTCCCAATGGGATTGGCAGAGATGGGCATCTCTGCTGGAACCAGGAGTGCTGCCCCCCTCCCTCAGCTGGCATTCCTCATCCCACCAGGGCTTAGCAGGGTGGGTTTTGGGGGAAAACTGGTCTGAATTGGCAACTGCTGCTGCGGTCCCTTCCTTGCTTGTTCTGCTGGTTCACCTCACATGCCTGTAGCTGTGGAAGGGAAGTCTCCTGGCAAAAGCTCCTCACAGGAGCTCTCCAGTTTTCCATGCAGGTGCTTGGGTTTGCTGGTGACTTGCAGCTTGGCTGTGTTGCCCTTGGCCTTGCTCTCGGTTTCCTCCTCCATTCAATATCCATCCAGACTCCGGGGTCAATCCCTGTCTCCCCTTTGTTCCCTGTCTCTCACAGCTGGAGGAGGCTGTCACTTGGGTTGTGCAATACATCCTGATTGCTTGCTCTGAACAAGGCTCTGTGTAACTCACTGCAGACTTGGAGCATCCATCTGCCTTCCCCCCTCCTCCAGTTGCTCAGGGACCTCTGCTCCAAGAGTTCCTGCACCAGCCTTGTGATCCACTTGCAGCTTTTAAGATCAGCTTCAGCAGACTTGGCAGGGAAAGAGATAGAGATGTCAGGGATGATTCCCTGTGGGCTGGGCTCTCTGATTTCACATCCGTGTGCACATCCAGGGTGAGGTCAGCCAAGAGAAGCTCCAGACTGCAAAGGGGTCGGGTGAGGGCGGGCAGCTGGATGAGCCTTTTGCTCCCGTGGGAGAAGGAGCTTGGGGAAGGGCCAGAGCTGGGACAAGTTTGCCAGTTGTCTGGCCAGTAATTCCTCCTTTTCACAGCAGGTTTGGAAGTACTCAGCATTCCATGGCTTGCAACAGTGGTTTTTCCCTGGCAGCCCCAAGTCAGCCTTTTGGCAACTGAAGGAAACATTCCAGTTTCAGTGCTTTGTGGGCTCTGTGGCCACAGTGGCAGCTCAGCCTTGACAATGCAGGATACCTTGGAAGCCCTCTGGGGCCTCTACACCTGCTCAGTCCCCGTGTGAATCACAGACTGGTTTGGGTTCGAAGGAAAGTTAAACCTCCTGCCATGGGCAGGGACACCTTCCACTAGACCAGGTTGCTCCAAGCCCCACACAACTTAGCCTTGAACACTCTCAGGGATGGGGCAGCCACGGTTTCTCTGGGCAGCCTCTTCTACCAGGGTTTCTCTCCCCTTGAGTGATCCTAAAACTTGCCAACACAGTGTTTTGGCAGTGCTGGTGTTGATTGCTGCACCAAACCTCCCACCCTTGGTCACCAGCATTTAACCCTGCTCCCATCTCCCGCTGCACGCGGTGCCAGCTCCTCTTTTTCTCTCCATTTCCTGTTTGAGATGCAGCTTGGCCTGAGGTAGCTTTGTCAGCTCCACGTTTCCCTGAGTTTCTGCTGAGCCCAGTAAGAGCTGTGCAAGCTTTATCACACTCCTTTTTTATTTATTCGCATTCTTTTGCCATGTACCAGAGCCAAAAGGGTCTCGGAGTCGACGTTGCTCAGTTCTGCAGCTGCATGCTCTGTACACCCTGTACCTTTGTTCATGTTCCTGCAAAGTCACTTCCTGTGTCCCACTCCGGGACACATTCCCAATTTCCTCTAACTCTGCCAGATGCCCGCACCTATTGCACAGCCCCTGCTGGAGGCTGCAGGTGGTTTTTCCGTGCCTGCATCCCGCTCTCCTGCCTGTATCTGTGTTTCCATCATTGCATTGGCAGGTTGTAATGGCTGCTTTTATCTGTTCTCTTGGCAATCTCGGATAGTCTGGATCTTCAGGCAGCTTTTGCAATCGCTGCCTTCTCTTACCTCAGTGATCTTCCTGCTTGGATTTCAGCTGGGGGAGATTAGGCTGTGTGCTGAAGGATATGCATCTTGCAATTGCCTTCATTATCAGATTTAAAGGTTTGCTCACTGCTTGGCTCTTCCCGTGCTCTTCTCGTGGAAAACTTTGCTGTACATGAGGACTGGGGGAGGAGGGCTGTACTTTGGAGACCAGGGAAGGAGGAGGCAGAGGAGGGGGAAGGCTGTAGCATATCCTGCCTGGAGCTGCCTGGGGTGCAAACAGAACCTGAGGCATCAGCAGGGTCACCTTAGGGGGTGTTCTCCCTCCAGCTGGCTGGAATATCTGTGGCAGCACCTGATTCCATGGGTGCTGCTCCTTGGCAGCTTCCACCTCCAGGGTGCCCTGGGCATAGAGCTGCACCCAAAACTGCTCAGCATCTCTGGGGGCTTTGGCTGCTCCAAAGACAGCTTTTCTCAGACCATGAAATCCATTTTGGTGCAGGGCTGTTGGCAGTGTGGCTCTCTGGGGATCAGATTGGAACAGGCACAAGGAAAGATGGAGTCTCAGATGAGTGGCAAGGATTAGAGCAGGAGAAAAAGGAAGAACTTGTGCTCCTGCCCTATGCCAGGGGTATTCAACCTTGTTCAAGAACAGTCCCAGCTCTTTCTGGTCCAGGAAATGCTGGTTTTCCCTTCTAATCCCATTAGGAATGGCAGGAGCTGGAAGGACTAGTGTGCACAGCATTTTGTCTGCTGGATCAGGGCTGGGAGCAGGGAGCACGTGTGCCAGAGGGGCACTGGGGGGTGTTGCAGGACAGCTGGCTGTTCTTGCTGCTGTGCTGACCATCGGCTGCCCTGACCCCCAGTGACTCCTGATCCCTGCCCATCGTGCCTTCTCACCTGGTCAAAAGTACACAAAATCCTCCCCAGAAAGGGGATGATCTGGTTAGGTTGTGCATGCAGAATATCCGTGGACAGCAAAAGTATTAAAAGAATCCAGTATCAAATGGTGATGGATCTTCTTCCACCCAGATGAGACCCAGGGCACGTTACAGATAAACCCCAGAGACCTGGCACTTCCTTAGGTCAGAGCTGCTGGGCAGGGAGGCTGGAGAGAAGCCTGGGACATCTATTTTGGGCCTTTGCTGCCATGAACACGATATCTCCCAGCCCCCTTCATGGGCTGGCTCCTCAGGCAAAGTCTCCCAGATTGCAATGCCAGAGCAGGATCGCGGGAATAATTGGACGTTTCCTTCTGCAGTTATTCACAGCCAGTTTCAGCCCATTTGTCCTCGTGCCAGCATTGTCTTCTGGCTTCAACAGCTTTTCTCCCTTCTGTGTATTTAGACCCTGATGTATTTATAGCTGACAGTAATATTCCCTCTTGGCTTCTGTTTTGCTAACAGACTCCTTCCTCATGATCTCCCGCTCTCCTGAACATCAGCGGCCAGATCCCAGTTTGTGTCTCTCCCTACGGCAGCATCGCTCCGTAACCTCCAAGTGGGATGTGCCTCTCCCCTCTGTGCTCCCACACTATATTAGTCTCATTCACAGCCACGTGGCAGAGCTGTCTCGTAATCCTCCTTCCCTCAACCTGACCCTCTTCCCGAGGGACCGCCAAAAACGCAGAGAGGGATCATTCCAACCCAAATCCGTGGCCTGATGCCTCGCATGGTCATGCTACAATTTGACTCCACTTCTGAGGTGCTCCCATCTTGCAGTACAATATCCTATCTTCCTATTTTGCAACCAATCTCATCTGCACATTCCCTGGGGGAACAAGGGCTCTGTTCAAAGTGCTAAGCAGGCTTGGTCTCACTGTATGCATTAGGCAGATGAAGGAAATGTTATTTTAATGATCAAATAAAAGGGGGGTTCCTGTGTGGTGCTGCCATGGCCATACAGTGGTTTCCATCTGCAGGGGTGCTGAAGCCACCTTTGCAATGCAGTGTCTGATGTCAGTCTGGGGAAGTTTTCTCATCTTTCCTGCCTCTCTGTCAGTGGCTCCCTGCCCCTCCTCTGCTCCCAGCCCCCATGGGTGCTTGTAGGCTGCATCTCCAGGTCCTGTCCAGGTGGATGGGAAGGGTTGATCCCACAGACAAAGGGGATGTGATAATCCCCTTATTCTGGAGCGATCTCCCCTTGCTAAGCCCTTGTAATGTTGTTTACTTACTTTCAATTAGCCCTGTGTTGGAATCTGCTGTGAAGCCTCATCCTCTACGAGATCAGATTAATGGGTTTGTGTCTCGTATTTAAATACAGCCCCCACATGTGCCGTATGCCAAACCAATAATACTTTATCTTGATGTAATAAAAATAATTGCCGGCAGCAATGCTCTCCCTCGTGCCTGTTCTTTGCCACTCCAGGGAATTACTCGCTCCTGTCTCCTGCTTCCCCGTTCCACATCCTCATGTGTCTCTTACATCCATGGGCAACCTCACCCTGCTTGAAATCCGAGGTCAAGCGGTGCTGGGATGTGCCCCCAGTTGTCCTTTAATCTTTTCCCTGTTCTCCTCACATAACACTCCTCCTTCTTTCTCTGAGCCAGGGAGGTTCTGGGGCTCTGTAACCAGCTGTTTGTTTCAATGCCTTTTTTGCAAGGTCTGACTCTGGCTTGATGTAGTTTCCACTTTGTTCAAAACTTGGTGGCCTCCATGACCTCCATTCCAGGACTCCTCTCATCCAGTCAGTGCTGGGTCTCTCCTTCTTCCTAACACCTTTCTTCAAGTGACTGCTCAGCCCATTACCTCACAAGCTCTTCTCTGTGAGCTTTTATTTTTAGTTTCTCTTCCTCCTGCTTGGGAGTTCTGGCAGTTCTAACACCTTTTCACTTGATGCAGTTCCAGCTCTCCTGCACATTTGTGTCCATGACCTCTCTCCAGCTGACTTCACTAAAGATTCCTTTTGTTTCTTGATGTCCACTCTGCTTGAAATCAAGAACCACAGTTGCAGGCTTATTCTCATTTGTTCATTCACTTAATCACACATTGATTTAGGTCAAAGTATTCCACTCAGGGCTCACTTCTGCAATCAACCCTTCCATAATATCTCCCTTTTTCACCAAGACCAAATCTAAATAATCATTGCCTGGTGGGTTCAGGTGAACATCAGCCTGCCAGCTCTCACATCCAGCTTTGTCTGCTCCATGGCTGCAAGCAGCATTTGCTTTCCAGACTTTCCTGTAGACCAGAGCCACTGAAGTGGTTTCCACAGGGTAAATGATTCAATTGCCCAAGCCAGAATTGCTGCTTCGCCTCCCAAGGGGGAGGTTTGGTGCACAGAGAGGTCACAGCTTGGTCTCCACCATTCCCAGTGGTTGCAATAAGGAGGATTACCCCAATCTGGTTGTTCAAACCACTTTTTCCTTCCTCTCACTGCTTTGAGTTGCCCTGTGTGTGTCTCCTCCAGTGGGTCACTGCTTGCCTTGCACTGCAACCATTGCATGTGAGCAACCAGCAGCAAAAAGGGTCAGTCCTGGGGACTTGTCCTGAGCTGAGCTACCCCACATAGAACAGTTTGGATTGGAAGGGACCTTAAAGATCATCTCATTCAACACCCTCTGCCGTGGGCAGGGGCACTTTCCACTAGACCAAGCTGCTCCAAACCCCATCTCTCCCTGTCTGCTTGTGCAGGGTCCCCTTGCCAGAGCTGAGCCTGACCTTGGGGAGGCAATGTTAATTCCTCCATTTCCAGGGCTGTTTATCTCAGCTAGAGCTGGAGGTGGGCAGGAGGCCAGCGGGCACAGCCCAGGCAGGGGACTGGAATTAGCCAGGGCTCTTTAATCCAATAGAGGTGCCCCCGGTTCCGTGCAGGGTGGTGGAGGTGGCTGGGCTGGACTCTGCAGATGGAGGCACCAGAGTGCTGACTCTTAGGACACTTGATTATCTTCTGACATTGACTTTTTTTTTTCTCCCCCGAGGAAACGCTGGTATAATGAAAGGCATATCTCAGGGAACTCATCCAGCAGGCTCCTGCTCGCACAAGGCTTGGTTGACTGGATCAATTTGACCTCCTGGGTCAGTGTGACATATGACAGAAATGGCCAAAAGAGCAAAATCAAGCTGGGAAGGTTGTCAAGGAGGCTAGAAAGGAAATCTTCTCGTGCTCAGCCTTCGGGTCCTTTTGAGATAAAGCTGCATTTTCAGCAGCTCAGGGCAAAACTTAATTTTCCGGTTGGCTTTACTTGCAGTCCACCTGACTGCTCCTTCCCCACTTGCTGCTCTGTGTCCAAGACACCCACACCCCAGCTCCCACTTCTGCACTCCACCTGCCATTCCAGGCTCTTGGAGGATCAAGACCTGAGCCTGACGAGCACTCACCATCCCACCATGGGACTGGACCCAGCCACTGAGCACCCCAGGAGCCACCAGAGCCCCATGTGGCAGGATGGGACCTGGCGGGCAGGTGGGTGGAAAGGAGGGGCAAGGAAATCATGGCAAATAGGAGCTGACTGCCCAATAATTGTGGACAACAAGGCTTTTCGGCAGGGCCATAAATCAATGGCAGATGGAGACACGGTGGGTGGTGGTTATTGATTTCTTTTTTTTTTTTTTATTACTTCTTCTTCCCCCGTTTGCTGCCCAGCAGAGTGGAAAGGCTCTTGAGGCAGCACTGCAGGGGTTTGTGTCTGCTTGGCAGCTCTCCCACCTTCCCTCTCCACTCCTGGCTGCTGTTCAGCAGGGCAGTGCTCACAAGTGGCACCGTCCATAACATCCACCCACGGAGCCTTCTGCTCCCCCATTGCTGGGGCTGGGCTGGGCTTGGTATCCCAGGACCAGCTTTTAAGCCCGGGGGGAAGATCAAGGCAGAGATAGGATGAGGTTAAAAAAGGGCAGATCACAGCTCTGGCCAAAGTTCCAACTCAGCATCTCTGTCAAGCGACTTTCACCCTGCCACCATCCATCTCATCCATCCAGCAGCTTTCCCACTCCCCCACTTGTCGTGCTCTTCTGGTGAACGTGTCAGTCCTTGTTTCTTCTCCTCTCCCCCTCTACCACTCGGAGTTCTCAGATGTGATTCAAGAGACCTGCCAGGTCCCTCTGCAACGTCTCTGAGGGGGCACAGCAAGGCCCTGTGTGGGGTCTCTTCTGAGGGACACCCTCCACGGTGCAGTTCCAAGGGGAAGGACAGGGTGCCCCATGAACAAGAATAATGCTGCTTCAGGAAATCCAGCCACAGGAGTGGGGAAAGCCGCGGGTTTTAGGTTGGACCAGTGCTAAAAAAATAATGCTTTTTCCTTGCTTAATCTTATCTTAGGACTTTCCCTCGACCTCCCGTGCTCTTGGGGGGCTCAGCTCCTTGAGGAAATCTCTGTGCAGCGTCTGTGCAACACTTTGGGAAATGAGGGGCTCCCATGCCCTGAGTTTAGCTGGTCCTTCTGGGCATTGCAGTAAGAGTGAGGGTGTTGCTGTCCCCTGGCTTGTGAAGGCAGTGTTATCCACGTGGGGAGAGGGGATATTGCTTTAGTGATGCCTTTCTCTCCAGGATAAAAAGCTCTGCTGTTGAAGCTCGTCTGGGCTGTGGGGTTTCTTTCCCCTTCTCTTTTGTTCAGGGCTGCACAGAGCACTTTAGAATTCATAAACTGGTAATTTATTGAACAAGCCTTTGGAGAAGGGAAGTAATGAAAGCTGCCGTGTAAATCACAGGAGCGTTTGGGATCCTGTTGCTGGCAGGAGCACGGTGGCTCCGGGGCCTCTAATGGAGTCAGCGTTGAGACACCCACTGAGGAGCAGACACCTCCCAAAGCCACGCCAGAGGCACGTGGAAATGGGATTGGAGCTGCCAAAATCAAACCAGGAACCACCTCCTGCAGGGACACTGTCTTCCCTGTAAGGTGGAGGGGGATTTACTGTCCCTGTAGCATCAGCAGCCCCTGGCCTGGAAGGGCTGCGAGGGAGTTTTTGGTTGCCTGATTTTATTTATGGGAATTCCTGTCTGGTTCCTCCAGCTCAAGGTGTCTGTGGCCATGGGCACATGTCAGCAGGGAGATCCTCAGTGAGAGGGAGCCAAAACATTAATACAGGATCACTGGGGGTTTTCCTCCTGCTGCACAAAGGCAAAACCAAGTTTTTGGGATCATCTGATCCAAAGTGCTGTTAGGAGGCTGGCAGATGTGGCTGCTTCTCCACAGGCTGTTGGAGATGGTCATCACTGAGCCCTCCTTTTACATCTGTCTTTGGTCCTGGCAGTGAGGGAGGTTTGGTTGAGCACTTCCAAGCCAGAACTCCTGGAAGGCCCTGCATAATGCCCAGGAAAACTCTCTCAGGGAAATGCACCTTGGCCCGGCCCCCAGCTCCACACGGGAACTGGTTTGGGGTTGAAAACCAATGTCTTAGTGAATCCTGGAAAAGGAGAGATGTGAGGTTTGTACCTGAGCAGCATAAATAAATGAATTAATGAATGGATTAAATGTAAATTGTGGCAGCTTTAAAATGGAAGTCATAGTTTCCAAAAGTGCTTTTAACTGGTACTTATTTCTGCAGCAATATAACTGCCAGCAAGGGCTTAATTCATTATCACCAGAACAAAATGAAGACCCTGTAAATTTGAAGTCCAATTTAATTTCCCCAGAAAGAGCTTTTTTTCATCTTTCTTTCCCTTTCCCTTCTCTCTCTGCCCAAGAAAGGAGGATTTCCATCACTTGGAGCTGCTGTGTGCTTCCTGCAAATGGGATTTTCTCAGCCTGCTGAGCTGTGGTGAGGTGATGTGGCCCGGGGTGGGTTTGTGTGTCGGGGCTCTGTGCTGCACATCATCCCTGAGAAAGGCCAGAGTTGCTTTGCAGAGTTCAGGCTGTAAATCAGACCTGGATGGGGAGGGAAGTGGAGGCTCAGAGGGCAAACAGTCCCAGGTTGTCTTGGGTTCATGGTGATAGACAGGCAAGGACCCGAGTCCTCACCTACTGCCGGGCCCCGTGGCCATCAGTGACATCCCAAAAGGGTTTGCAGGGGCTGTTGGTCACAGCTGAGGCAAAACCATTCCAGGTTTGAGGACCTGGGAATATCATGTCTTGTGGTGAGTACCCCAGGGAAGGCAGGGTCCTGGCAGGGAGGGAGGTGGTCACGAGCCAACTCCAGCTGGGTCTGCTGCTGGAATTCCTGGTGCAGAGCAGCTGCCAGAGCCAGCTGAACCATCCCTCCTCAGAGAGCTCTGTCTATAAACCACCCCCTGGCTTTCCATCCCCTCCCCTCAGACCTGCCTCCTCCTCCTCCCCCAGTTCATCTCTGAGGAGAGGAGTGAGAGCGGTGGCTCGATTCAGCTCCACTGACAGTGCAGGTGGCCTGGACACGAGGTTGGGGCGTGTGTGCACATGTGTGTGCAGGAATGTGCTGCTTCCAGAGGTGTAGAAAACCAGCAGTAGCATGTTTCTGCCCTAAAATGTGAGACAGACAGAGCAAATGGGGGAAGGGGCCTGATGCAGCAGGAGGAGCACAGTGAAGCCCGTGGTCTCCATGGAGTCTTTGTTTATACTCCTCTCATTTCCCTGTCTTCATTCTTTTTCTCTTTTTGTTCTATTTTTCTTTAAAGGGAGTATTTTTAGCATGTAGGAAAGAGAGCAGTGCACTGGTTCGCTGGATGCAGGGTGATCAGGAGCAGATGGTGTACAAGCTTCTCACGCTGTGCTCCCTGTAAAAACACCTCTGTCTTGAGTCACCCCGTGGTTACCCTTGTCCTGAGCTCCCATCCTCCTCCTCCACAGCCCAGACCTGCCCTGGCTCACCACCCTCACCCTCAGCTCCTGGGGCAGCTCTCAGCAGGGGCTGGATAGCAGAGTGAGGTGGATGATGGCACACGGACCAGCACCTTGTGCAGGTGGGTCAAACGCATTTGGAGGAGGAAAGGATGAGACTGGGAGCAGGAGAGATGGGTCAGCACCCTGCCCTGGCTCTTGCACTGCTCTGTCCCCTCCCTGCACCCAGTAACTTGATGGCACGAGGTGGTTTGGATGTGTTCATACCAAGACACCCCACCAAGGCCAGCATCACTCAGGGCATCACCTTGTTTCAGCACCGCAGTGGCAGCTGCACCAGCAAACCTCCTCACTCCCCCCCCAAAATCCCAGCAGCAAGGGGAATCCCCCCAGGTGTCCGGAGGGAGCAGCCCTCCCCGCTCAGCTCCTCGGTGTGCTCTTGTTAGACCACCCCCACCGCATTTAATTAGAGATATCACAGCCTGTTCTCCTGCAAAGAATGACTCGCAGGCTGCTCCCAGGGTTCATCTGAAACACGAAATTACCGGTGCAGCTTTCACACGGGCAGAATCGCTGCTGTGACCCGCGGGGAGTGAACGAGGCAGTGCGGGGCCAGCAGCCCCGGGATAATTAGCACCAGCAACGGGAATGTTCTCCTGCGGCTTTGTTCCCCTAGGAATGTTCTTCCTGCCCTGGAAGCAGCCCCTGCACGGCGCTGAGCCTGGGTGTGGGCTTGGGGACATCATGGCATTGAGGAGACAGGTCTGCAGGACTTGTGGGGTGGAAGCGTGGAGGCACAAATCTGTTTTTCTCCAGCCTTCTGCAGAAAATGAATTTTTTCTCCCGAAGGCAGAAAAAAAAAAGAGGAAAAGCACAAATGAAAAGGGGGCTGTTGGGGGGGTTGCACCTACAGGTCGTGTTTGCTGGGGTCTGCCCAGCACAGCCGAGACATTCCCTTCCAGCACCAGCCATTCCGCCCCGTGAATCAAATATTCAGTATAATATTTAAATATAATTAATTCATGTAATTTCAGCTTTTATACTATAGTAAAATATTCATTTTCGGATAGTATAAAGGTTGAGACTACATCCATCAAAAATTAGGGGGGAAAAGGACAAGGCCTGAAATAAAACATTTCCTTCCCTGTACGACACTGGATGTTGGAGAGGTGAAACAAGGGAGTCAAAGGGATCTTTCACAGTTTCCTCCTGGCCTCTTTTGCCCCTGGTTAGCAAAGGATTGGCACGGTGGAGCTCCCTGTGGGGCATTGCAGGTGAGGGAGGACCCTTGGGAAGGACCTGGGTATTCCCAGTGCCAGGAGAGGACCTCAACAGCTCTGGAACTCACTGGGGAAAGAGAGTTCCTTTTCCTTTAGCAAGACCATCTCATGTGCAAGTGAAGCTGGAACCAATTTATCCATCCACTTTTATCCATGCACTAAATAAAATAAGCTTCAAATAATATACCTAAAGCAGAGATTGCCCAAGTTCATATCCCCCAGCCTAGAAAATCCCCAGGCTGGATTTGGGGTCCTTCTGGAGGAAGCAGAGTTGCTCCAGTAGCAGAAGTTTCTCCTGATGACCCTGTTCCCCAAGAGTGTGGCTGCATCTCTGCCCACGGAGGAGAGTTTTGGACTCCTTCCTACACAGCAGAGTCAGGGATGTTTGAGACCAGATCTCTCCCACCTCCCAGAGCTTGGCTGTAGTCTGGGGATACAGGATGACCAGGAAAAATTACTCCCATGCAACACTTCAGCCAGACATTGGAGAGGAAGGGAGTGGGGAGGGAGTACAGTGGGCAGACACACCCTCCTGTATCTCTGCTGTCTTACCTGGGACATGCTAAAGTTTCTTTTCATCACCTCCAGCACGCCCAGTGCCACACTGGGGGCTTACTGGGAGCGTTTGGCCCATGCCCACAGTCGGTGCAGGCCCACAGGGGTTTGATTTGCCTGCAGACCTGTCCTGGTGCTGCCCCAGTGGTTGGTTCCCAGCTCAGCACCGTGCTGTGGGTGTGATTTAGGCAGTCTGGGGACCAAGGCCACCATCTGACCCCAGTGGCACCGTGCTGTGAGCTCTGCTGGAAGATATATGTGGGGCACGGTCCTCCAGCCTGGCTCACAACTCAAAAAGCACTTGGTGGAGGTAAATGGAGAGGGAAGAGTAATGATTCCAGCCCTAGGGGCAGTGCAAGCTATCTCTGCACTGAACCTGGGACAATTAATACCTCCAAGATAGGCCTAATGGATTGTTTGAGATTTGGGGCTGCAAAGTACAATCAAAAGCAAAGTGTTTGACTGTTGTTATAATTGCCGCCAGGCTCCTTTTGAAGCCCCACGCAAAGAAATAGAGAGACTTGAGCCATCAATAATATCGCTGGAGGAGAAAATTGAAGGGATATCTGCCCAATTAAATAACCTACAGGGCTGGAATTGAGAATCAATGTGGCATGAACGATGAGGTGTGGACTGCTGCTGCTGCTGAGCACTAAATCCACCACAGCCTCTGGTTTAACCCAAGGAGAGGGATGGGAGCTGCTGCAGCCAGGACTGCCCAGGCTTGGAGTGGCCACTGCAGGAGGCAGGAGGTGGCTGGAGAATGTCTTGGCATCATTATCCTGTGGGCTGGGACACAGTGAAGTCATGGATCTTCAGAGCTCAGGTGGGAACATGGCAGAGGGCTGGTGGTGTGGGGGGAGACATGCAGGGATGGATCCGTGTTCCCAGGGAGCACTCAGGAGCTGTTGTGGATGCTAAACAGGGACTGCTGGGAGAGTCTTCTGGATATTTTCCACCTTTGGGAAGTGTCAGTGAATTTGCTGAGAGGTCTGAGTGTTTGAAGTGGGCTTGTTGAAAATGAGAGGGGTGGGGAGGGGGAGAGAAGGGCAGGTGGCTCCAGGGATGGGGCTGAGGACACAGGGCTGCATCTGAGGGACATCAAATGTCTGTTTGCAGGGAAAAGGTGGAGAGTAGGAATAGGGTTTGAGGGAAGAACTGTGGACCATTTTTCCTGCTCGAGGAAAACCAAAACTTGATCGCTGGTGTCTGTGTGGGTTTTTCAGGACATATCACTGGTTGACAACGCTGGGACAGCCCTGCCCAAACATCACCCAAGGCAGAGTGGGCCCTCTGTCTCCGTGGAAGTGGGATTCCATCATCTGGGCACTTTTCCAGCAGGGTTTAAGGGTAAGAAACATCTGCTCTGTGTAGCTTGTTCCTCCTTCTCCTCCTCCCACCTTCCCCAAGGTGTGCCCCACTGTGGCACAGGGGCCACAAAATCCAGCAAATCCTGGCATGGGACAGTGGGCGGGGGCACGGCCGGATCCATACTCAGCCCCTTTAATTTTTTACAAAGGAGAAATTATTTCTGCCTTTGTCCAAGTACCTGTCACTTTAAATTACTGTGTCTGATAGTGAAAATGATGAAGCAGCCAGGTCATTAGGCAAATTTTAATTAGAGGCTCAGATGCCCTTTTACTAATAAGATGCTACAATTGCTTCCCGGTGTTCCCACTTTCCATTTGTGGGGTCTTTCCAAGCTCACCTGAGGATGTGTTTGGTCGATGGCTCAATGTCCAGATGGAGATCAGTGACAAGAGGAGCCCCTCAGGGGTCTGTACTCGGACCAGCACTGAGTGATGTCTTCACCACTGACACAGACAGTGGGATCAAGGGCACCCTCAGCAGGTTTGCAGGTGGCACCAAACTGAGCAGTGTGGTTGCCACTCCTGAAGGATGGGATGCCATCCAGAGGGACCTGGACAAGCTCAAAAAGTGGGTCCATGTGAACCCCATGAGGTTCAGCAAGTCCAAGTGCAGGAGAAATACAGCCAGTGAGCCCTCCTGCGCACGTCCCTGGCCAAGGAGAGGAGAAAAACAGGAAGGAGGAGGACAAGAACAGGCTCTTTTCTTCCATTCTTGGCTGGTGACAGGATCAAATCTCCTCTCCTGGTGTGACCAAGCCTCTGTGCCCTGCAGGTACACATGTTTTTATGCTGGGTAATTTCACAAGTGAGATCCATCCATTAAGCTGCCGGTTCCAGTCACTCCACCGGTGCAAAATAACCGACAAATGGGATTGTGACCTACTTATATTTTTTTTTCCCCTGTCCATCCAACGCAGCTGGAGCCAGGCAGGGAGCAAGAAAGGGATGCAGGATGGTGGCTACAGTGAGTCTATGCCTGGATCCCATTTCCTTGGGGTGAGGGGCAGGAGAGGAGGGGGTGACTGGGCTTCTCCTCACTGCAGCCGTTCTGCAATTCCCTCGCTCCACCAAAATGCTGCAGGGAGGGAACCTGCTCTGGGAAAGGGGCTGATCCAGGATGAAAGCCAGTAAAATCATCCACTTTCATGGCAGAACTTGCTGTGCCCAGTATAGAGGTGAATAATTTCCTGCAGCTGGGAGAGCATCCCTTTCAACTGTGCATCCCAAGGATGCTCTGGTTGCTGTCCCAGCTGGATGGACCCATCCCTGAGTATGTGGGTTTGTGACCACGCGTGCCTCTGCCATGCTGACTTTATTATTCCCATCACTTGACCACCCCCATGGATTTGCCCACTGCTGGGAAATCCTCAGCAGGAACAGTTTTATTGACAGGAAAGGTGGTTTTCTCATAATGGAAACTTCCTGCAGGAAAGTGGTGCTTTCAATCAAACGTTGCTTGGGAGGGTGAAGGGAAGGGAAAATTGTGTCTTGGAGCTTTTTGGTAAAGTGAAAACATCCTTGTTTTCACACATCTGGAAGGGAAAGCTTCAATTTTTCACCTCTAAACGATTTTCATGCTGACATTTCTTTTATTCCATATAATCAGGCAGCTCTAAATATTAGAGTTTCGCCGCCAGAAGGAAACAGTTTGAGCGGCATCTCCCCGCCTTTCCCACCTTCCCTTCCCTTGCCTTTCCACCCTTTAGGTGTTTGGAAATAGTGGAGTTTTCTCTCAGGCAGTAGAAATTTCACTGCCTCCTTGCCTCTGGCGCAGGCTGAGGGCATTTTCAGCCTCCTTGCACCCCAAAGAGCCACAAAACCTTGCTCCTTACCCAGTTCTTCCCTCTCCTGTGAGCTCCTCAGCAGGAATCACGCTGAGGGGAACCCAGGTCTTCCCTCTTTGTGTGTGAGGACGTTCAATGTCTGGAGACTTGGTGGTGGTGATCAGCAAAACAGGGGAGAGAAGATTTAGAAAGAAGATTATGCAAAGAAGTAGTGGCCCTTTTTTCCCCTTTCTCCTTATCTTGTGCAAATTACCCTATTATTCTGCTCCCTTAGGATGCCTGAGTGTCCTTATTTCTTCTTTTGAGCTAAAGTCATCCATGCATTAAATTAGTTCTCTGCCTAGAAATAGCTTGATTACTTTCTCCAAGCTGCAGTTAATGTGAGGTTCCCTGAAAGTTTCAAAAATAAAAACAGGGCAAAAAGGCAAGAGGGGAGCAAAAGGGGGGAGCAGGGGCAGGATGCAGCCTCCTGGAGCCAGCAGGAGATGGATTTGACTTGAGTGTGAGTTGCTGTGGTGGGCAGTGACTGTCACAAGCATGATGTGATTGGAGGGGTCCATCCCCATCCAAGGACACGTGGAATGGCTGGGGCTGGACTTGGAGGCCCATTCAATCCTACCCATCATCCTTCCCATGTTATGTTTCCTCAGGGCTTGCCTTTTCCATGTTGTTGCTCTGTTGAACTCTGATGGAAGGGAAGGAGGGAGACCTTGGCAGGACACCCCATCCCAGCACTGAGGATGGGACAATTGAAAAAACTGTCAGACCTTGGGAAGACCCAGGATCCCTCAGAATCCCAGGTTTTCTTCCCTACAATAAGTCTACCCCCAGTGCAAGGCTCACCTGCTCCCAAGGTGGGAGTCCACTGCAGAAGGCAGCATATTTGGATAACATTCTTAAAGCATTGCTGTAATAACATGGCCCAGGAGCAGGCACGTGCTCCCATCCCGGCCAGGATCAGCTCTTTAGCCCCGGGAGCAGGATCACAGAACACCCTCCCACCTCCCCAAACTTGTCACCTCCAAGCCTGTTCCCTCCCTGCTAGGGCAGCCAAGCTCCCCATCCCTCCTCCACCCACAAACCACAGCAGTTTATCTCCCTCACATCCCTCCTTTTAGTCCACAACCAGCAGGGAAGGTGAGTGCTCAGCCCTGCTCCTCTCTGAGCTCGGCATCCCCGGAGCCTCTGGGCTGGCACAGCACAACTCCTGTGGCTCCCACCGGCTCCAGGCTCCCTGCTGGGCATCAGGATCATCCCTGACTTTCCCTCCCTGCTGTAACACCCTCTCTGTTCCCCTATTAACCGTGGCCATTTTTCTTCTCCTCGCCCTCGTTTCCTTTTCCAAGGAGACAGCCGGGGCCGAGGGGGCTGTGAATCTCCGATAATGGCCTCAGAAAATGTCCTGTGCTATTTCGTACTCCTTCCTTTGTATTGCCTTGACATTTGTGTTAGGTTTTGGTGTTTTTTTTTTTCCTTTTCCCTTAATTCCCCTGACTGTTGGGCAGGTGTCTGCTCCCAGCAGTTTGCAGGAGCCCCAAGAGCTGTTCCCTGAATGTCAGCCGCTAATTCGGGGCCAATTATCCCTCCTCTCCCGCTGCGTTTTGCTGTATCCTTTGCAGAACTACACCTGCAGACATGGGGCTTCATTTCTTTCACCTCCCTCCCAGTTGCTTGGCTCCCCACAGGCTCCTCCAAAACTCCCCTAATGGCTTTTACTGATTGCTGGGAGTTATCTGAAGAGCACCAGCAAATCCACAGTGAAGGTGTGTGGCTGTCGTCCTCTCCCAAGGCCTGCACTGCATCCCGCTGGTGCTCCTCCTCCTCTCTGGGAGCAGACCAGTTTTTCCCAGCAGCTGGAGTGTTGCTGGAGCGATCCCAGCATGTGACTGTCCCTCATACAGCCACTAAAGGAATAATTTGTGATTACCAGAGCTCAGGCTGGCTGTGCAGCCCAGCCAGCATCCAAGCAATCAATCCCCATTCCGTGCCCTCCCTCCCTGCTCTCCCAAACAGTGACAAATGGAGAAGGGCATTGACTCGGGTGGAGCAGCGTCGGCAGGAGGAATAATCACCTCTTTTCCAGATGAGATGGGAGGGGTGGTTTTCCTGCTGGGCAGCTCCCAGTGGAGGTGAGGAGATGGTCCTCGCTGCAACCACGGAGCAGATCCTGGTGGAGGTGGATCAGCAAATGAGGCTTTGGGGATTCCCAAGGCGGGGAAAGGGGTCCCCAGCCAGCAGAGGGGTCAGTGTAGCATGGCTGAGGTCCAGAGAGTGGCTGTGCTCTCTCCCCAGCTTCCAGGGCAGCCGTGGGATGAGCCTCTACGAAGCTCTCCAGACATTTGGAGGGAGCCCGGTGAGCCTGAGGTCTTCTCCGTGATCTCTGTGGGAAAGCAGCCACATCTGGAGGGGGTTTTGCACCATCCAGCCTGCCCTTTCCTTGTGAATTTACTCTCAGAGAGAGTCTCTCCTGGAGTAAAATTTACTCCCCAGCTCACTTTGTCCAAGGCACACAAGAGCTCTGTGCCGTGGATGAGGAGGTGGGAGGGTGAGCTCTCCAAACTGGGACACACCAGCACAGAAAATATCCCTGGGCTGGTCCCAGCCCCTTCCCCAATTGCTGGAAGAGAGACAAACTGCTTCAGGAAAATCCTGTCCATGCTAAAAGATGGAATGGTGCTTGTGTGTCACTGCAGCTCTCCTCTTGTCTTCCTTTAATTAAAAAGAAAATGTCTCCCTCCAAAGTCATTAATTACTAATGACAGAATTAGAACCAGTAAAGAGGGAAAGGAGGAATAAGATGAAAAAGAAAGAGAAGAGACAGAAAAAGACAAAACAAACCCAGTGCCCAAAAAGCCCACTGGCAGTTTGAGACATTTGAGGCTTGTGAGAAATTAAGGAAATAATTGCTTGATATGAACTTAATTCTCTTTCCTGCTGGGCCCACACACGATGGGCAGCGTGCAGATGGAAACCACCTTCCCAGTGTTCCTCACTCCCATCAGAGGAAGCAGAGAAGTCATGTAATGTCATGCAATCTGATTTTCCTGCTTGGAGGCAGATCCCGAGGCAGTGCTGCACATTAGGGTCCTTTTCCTGCAGTCTGCCAACCTTCCATGCAGAAAACCTGGATTTAGCGCCGTAATCCCCGCAGTCACACTTTTCCACATCTACCTTGCCAGCTTCTCTCATGGCCTCACCCCCACTTTTTCCTCTCCAGCCATCCCAACTCCCCAGACAAAGTCACAGCCCTTCCCTCCTGCCCTGTCCCATGTTCTGCTGGTGCCAGGGATGGAGCAGAGCTGCGAGCCGAGGACAAGCAGGGACAACTCTCCATGTCCAAGTTTAAAGCTCCTTGGCTTCGAAAGGCCAACTTAAATTGCTTGAAGACTCTCTGAAAAATAGATTAAGGGCTTGGGAAGAGGGAAGCCCAGCAGAGCTGCTGGCTGCCTGCTGAGTGCTTATTATTTTTGTCAGCTGAGTGTTTTAACTCGATAATCTCAGATTGAAATGGGTTCTGCAGGGGAGGGAGCGGCGGGAGCTGGGACGGCTGCTCCCACGGGAGTCTGGATTAGGGAAGGAGCAAGTTCCAGCCCCTCTTTGGATGGTGAAAAGCAATCTCTGACCTGGAGGTGGGATGGGGTCACAGTCCTGGTTTGGCAGAGGAACAGGAAAAGAAGGTCACCTTGTGGTGGATCTCCAGGCTCCCCACCTTCTCCTCCATCCTGGCCATCCCCAGTCCTTGGGAAGTGAAGGTACCCAAAGCTGGGTTTTGTGCCCCTGTATGGGATGAGGCCTATGGGAGTTCCTCTCTTCTGGGGCCCGTGAGGGACAACAGGGTTTCTGTTGGTCCTGCACTACATCCCCTGCCAGTGGTGGTTTAAGCTGTGCTTTCCGGGGGGAGATGGATCCCACCCACACATCTCTGTCCTCTGACTTCTCACACACCAAGACTTCACAGCCCCAACACCCGAGGTGCTGCCTGGTGATGAAGGAGAAGGAAGGTTCATCCTTGCCATTCTCCAGGTGCCCTGCCTTGCAGGACACCAAACTGGTTGGCACCACGCTCCTCTCATCAGGAGGTTGCAAAGGTGTCACCCTGGTCTTGCTCCAGGTTCTTAGGGCAAATTAGCTCCAATTCTTAGGGCAAAGCCAAACCCTTTTCCCTGTGCAGTGTCACCCTGGGATAGCAAAATTTGGTCAGCATTAGTCATGGAGGTCCCAGTGAAGGTCTCTGTGCCCAGTCAAAGCCCAGCTGTTTTTCTACTGGAACATGCTCTCTCACCAATTCTCGGCGACTTTTTCTTCTGGATCTATAAGGCATGTGCAAAAAAAAGCAATGAAAGGCAAAAAAATGGGAAGGAAAATCCAAGGTTTTTTGACAGTTCAGTCCCCCCGGAGGCCACGGCAAGCAGAGATGGGGAGGGAGAAAAGCTACTAATACATCGTTTTGTCTTCAAGCAATTATGTGAAAATGAGTTAATCACAGGGTCACAGAAGCCATAACCATTAATTAATCCCCAGCAAGAGCCGAAAAGATGAATTATTTCCTGCAGTAAACAAAAGTGAGTAACAGCGAGGCAAGGATGGAGTTCCCGCCGGATTGTCACAGCCCACACCAGCAGCTGCTCCAGAGCTCCCTGGGATGACTAGTTTGCCCCCCAGACCCCAGACCAGCCACTTCCATCCCTGCCAAACCCCAGCCCGTTGTGGGGAACAGCTTTCCTGGCAAATCACTGCCCTTGGAGAGGGGAGCAGGGGAATGGCCACGAGTGCAGATGTTCGGCTGCTCCTGCAAAAGGTGGAGAGCAAAGGCACCGTGTCCTGCTCCCTCCTCGTGCTGTGGGCAGGGCTGGTGATCCCAGTGTTTGGAGCAGGAGTAGGACACTGGGTGGGCAGTGGTGCAGAGTTCCAGGGGCTACCCTTGCTCTCCCTAATCCAGATAAATTAGTTTTGGCTACAAACCAATAAAACTCTCCACTGGATCGTCTCAGCAGATGGGAAGAGCCATGGAGGTGTCACCTGCTGCTGGTGTGTCCCTGCCCTCCTGTGACATCTCAGGGGGGTTCCCTGCCTGCAGGCTCTGCTCCTGCATGGTTATACTGGGAAGGGGGAGGGATGGCACAGAGGGATGGATGGGAGGAACTGCATTGTCTCTTTAATACCTATTTTTTGCCTTATTGCCATTTTAATAACTATCTGCTCTTGTATTTGGAGCCGTTTTAGAAAGATCCTGTTAAATCCCAAATGCAGACAGATCCAGCAGTGAAATGGCTCTAAAGCCAGCCCAGGACAAATGAAACTTTGCTGTAAATCCAGGTGTCTCCTTGAAAACTGTCCTTCTTTTCTATTTTTTTTTTCTTTTTATCTTTTTTTTTTGCCTTTCTTTGGTACTTCCCCTCATTTCCCCACATGAAGCAGTTAGCCACTGGCCCTTTTGGAAAGGGTAAGAAACCCTCTGAAAATCATCTTGTGGCAAACTCTTCCTCTAAACTCAAACCACCCCAGTTCAAAAAAACTGTGATTTGCTTTAGGCTGTGTGGGTTGGCTGCGTGCACACGATTCAATTAGTTTAAACCCAGCCTCTATTTATTTAGCTAAATGGAATAGGAATAATGCTAAAACCAAACTGAAATCATCCAAATTCCTCCTGGGCTGCCAGAGATTGTTCAGGGCAGGCATGAAACTCTCCTCGCCGCGTCTCATCACCCCTGCTTTGCATTCCTTTGTTGAGCCTCTGCTCTCCCCGGTGCTGTGGGCAGCTCATCCCAAGGGAGACAGACCCTCAAAGCCCGATGGAGAACAGACACACGGCGTCGTGACTGCAATCCCAACAAAGCAGCTGAAGGAAGCTGGGAAGGACATTCCCTTCCAGAGCACTGGAAAGGCACCGTGTCCGCTGGGAGCCTGACCCGGCATTTGCAGTGTAGGAACAGCCACTGGGGATGCTCCTCCTTAAGGTGTTGCACCCAAGTGTGGCCCCTCCTGTGGGACTTCCCTGGTGGCATCTCGCAGGTCCAGGTGACATCCAACCACAGCCACAGCCTGAGTGACCCCCCTGTCCCAGGCTGGATCACCAGGACAAGGTCTAAGTCTTGTCCCTTGTCCCCATGGCCACTTCTTGCTGCAGACTCTCGAGCTTCATTCCCCTCCTCACCCTCCCCTCCTCGCTTTGGGTCTCTGTAGCAGTAAAGCTCAGCTGGTCTCTGTCATTCGGTGTCAACCCCAAACAGCAATTCCTCCAAGGTGTGGGGTGTCCTGTGAAAGGAAGAAACCAAAAAGCCCATCATAAAATACATTGCTGCAGATCAGTGGGAAAGGGTTTTTTTATATACTCCCTCCCCAATAAACATAATTTTGAGGCCTATCTCCATTTTTTCCTTAATATCAGACAATTAAAAAAAATATATCCATTACAAGGAGGTAAAAACATTTCCACAAAAAAAAAAAATTTTCAACTTTAAAATTATCCAAAGGAAGTTGAGTGTCCTGAAGTGAAATATCTTCTTTTGAAAGCAATAAATGAAACATCTCAGCGCTTCTGGGTGTCTCCAAGCCAGACTGAGCCCCCCTGGTTGTCCCTTTGCTGGGTATCACCAGTTATGGTGTTCAATACTGGACTGAGTGACTCTCCCACTGACACTGATTTAACCAGCACTGGTCAACTCCAAATCATTGCTGCTGTTTCCTCCTGAACAGCTGCACAGGAGTAAACATGGAGCCCAGACAAACATTCCTGACTGTGGGCCCAGGACCTCAAGGTGTAACCCTTGAAACGCCACCCACGTGTTCGTGCTCAGAGAGCAAAAATTAACTTCAGACAGAGACAGACATAAGATAAGGGAGCCTGTGAGAGTGCCCATCAAGCTGTGTGCTCAATCAGACATTGCCAAGAGAGCAGGAGCATTTAGCTGAAATTTCTCATCTCATTTATTTGATAACTGACCTTTACAAAATTTGCCAAATCTCCCACAGCCCGAGTACCACTCAGCAGTGTTTATTCTCCCGCTGCCGGCTCCCTGTTCCTAATGATCATTCTCTTCACAGCCATGCTAACCTTTGACAAGAGCACTTCAGGAGCCTTGTCAGCCACCAGGAAGGTTGTCCAATGGCCCTGTAGGTAAACAGAGGGATCAGGAGGAGAAATCTCCCTGTGAAATAGGGTGTTTTGCACAAGAGCCGGCCATGGCGGTGGCTCGGATGGGAAGAGCTGGTCTGGAAGAAGCAGCAAAGTGTGGGCTGAGGAAGGTGCTGCTGGCTGGTGGTTCCTTGGTGATTCACACCAAGGGGGATAAATGAATCATTTCCCCAACCCCAGCAACTGAGTGGTCAGAGAGCGAAGGGAACAAAATTCCTCCTTTGCTTGGGTGAGGGGTGAGGATGGGGGTGCCTCTTCAGTAGTACCCGTTCAGGATTATTGGATTGGTGCCTGGGAATCCAACCCTGATTCACCTGGGCTGAGACCCCAGTGAAAGCCAAAAAAAAAAACCCACAGAGGCTCAGAGAAGGCTCCAGGTCTGCCTGAGGCTGCAGCACTAAGGAGCAGTGGGGTGAGAAATCCTTGGGCTGTGGGGAGACTGTGGGGCATTGGGGCAAGGGAGTGTCACTGAAACAAGGTGCCATTCCTGCCAGGGAGCAATAATCCCCTGCTGGAAAAGGGGAAAAGGTTGGGATATAGAAACCTAGCAAGCAGGAGAGCAGAAGGGAGGCCAGACAGCTCCACACTTTAAAAGAGAGAGAGAGACAAAATGAGCCTTTGCGATATCCTCGCCCATTTACACACATAAAACTTTCTAAATGCTAAGCCAAATAAAGTCGTCTTATCGGTGTATTACCACTTAAAGCTCTTTCAGGCAGATTTAGAATGAATTAGTGCTTTTTTTAACTACAAATAGGAGCAAAGTGAAATTTCTTACTCCATCAGCCTGTGCAGCTTCTGCCTTTTAACCCTTGGATGGGAGAGCGGCGAGGACTGAGCGGGGTCAAGGCTGGGCCAAGGTCCCTCCTGGTACTGAGCTCTGGTGTGAAAGGTGCTGCTTCCCAGGGATCCTGGAGATTCTGGGACAGGTGTTGCTAAGGTGAATTGACTCCATACTGTCCTGATATCCCCCTTTTTACCCTGAATTACACAGATTTTGGAGCACGGGTGGTGCCTTCACAAGGTGTCCCACCTTGCCATCACCAGGAGACTCGCTCCAGCAGTGGGAAAATGCAAATTGGCCACTCAGGATGGTGGTGTGTGCTGTGCCAACCTTGTGCCCTTGTCCCCCAGCTGAATCTCAGGGGGTGACTTGGGGATCAAAACAGATCCAGGTCTTCCCCATCCTGAGAGGTCTTGGGACACAGCAGGGACAAGCACTATTGTCTTGACCTGTGCATGGAGACAAAAGTCATGAGTAACTTGAACACAGAACCTCTCTCCTGCTCACAGCTGGGACAACAGGAATGATGGAGCTGGGCCAGGCAGAGGAACCTGGAAGTGATGGGTGATGCATCCCCTCTCCTGTCCCCTCACTGCTGCTTTGTGCACATGATTTGGCTGGTTTATATTTACAGGGACTGAATCAGGCCCTTTCTCCTCCAGAGGAGCCACATCAACCAGCAGCTAGCCCACCAAACGACTTGCTGGCCACGCTCCTCCTGCCCAGGGCCCCCCTCACCCATCAGAGAAACACCAATTGTCAGCAATTAGTTGCTTGACTTAATTGCTCTCCATTCCTCCGGACTCTGTCAGACTATTGGGCTGTTTCAGGAATGCTAATGTTTTACAAAGCTTTTTTTTGTGTGTGTGTTTTGCAGGGAAACAGCCATTGGAGGCTTTGTGGCTAAAGCTATTTATGGTGATTAATGGCTGTGGCTTTTGGTGCCTCCAGCAACAGAGCCACCACATGCTGGTGCTTCTCAGTGAGACACATGTTCAGCACACACACACACCTACACACGGCTCAGCAAGGGCCCAGTGTGGCTGAGCAAGACCAAGGAGGGTGGACAGAGAGACCACAACACCTGGGGAAGCTGCCAGGAGGACAAGAGCTCTCAAAAGGATGCTCCAGCTGCTGTGGATCCAACCTGGTCCAGGCTGGTGGTACCTGCTCTGGGGATGCTCTCACATCTCTCCAAGGCTGGCTTGAGGAGGGGTTACTTAGTCCCTGGTGTTGGTCCAGCCACCATTCCTTCTCCCCCTGCTCTCACTGTGAGCCTTGGGAATGTGCTCCTAACCATGTTCCAAAAAAAACTCCCTATGGATCTCAAAAATCCCAGGCTTGCAGAACAGCCAGTGCTGGAGATATTGTACACATCATCCCTCGGGAGTAGGGCTGGGCTTTTTTAGGACTTGGCAACATTTGTCCCTCTGCCCAGCTGCTCCAGGACTGAACCAGTATGGGAGCAGGGTGGTTTCCAATACCTGCTTCCCAGAATACCCAGGCCTGGGATGAGTCTGGGCTGTCCAGGGCTTGCTGGGTGTTCAGCCCTTTCAGTCGTGATAATCCAGGATCAGTTGAGATTCAAAAAGCTTTGTGAATGGTCCTTTTGGCCACTCTGTGATGGTTTCTCTCTGCCCTGTACTGTACACAGGCAGTGCTGCTCTCACTGGGATCCATCACCCACACAGTTCCTGGACAGGCAAGGATTCCCCATCCCAGCTCCTGTCCCTACAGCTCTGTGAGCATTGGAGGAGCTGCCCAGGGAGGGAAGGTTGTATGTGGGCTGGGACAGGAACCAAGAGCTCAGGGAAGTAAATATCCCATCAGTTTGCATCCCAGGCTCTCTCACAGAAAGACATATGGGATGATGGTGGTGAAGGAGAAGACACCGAGATGTTGCTCCTTTTAGAGACCAGCCCTCTGCGGGCTGGCTCCAGTCTCTGTGGGGTGTTGGCACCCAGGATACAGGAGGCTCAGAAAGGCTTGGAAATGACACATCCAGTGGCCACCAACCAGCAGCTGTCCAGCACAGGCCCAACAATGCCGCCCAAACCAGCTCTGCCAGCGCGGAGGTGACCTGGGCCATTTGCCAAGGTGAAGATCCGAAGCCAAACCCGCCCCTGAAAGGTTCACCTTCAAGAGGGGCATCGCTGGTGCCCTTCCAGAGTCCCGCAATTAATAAGGAGTCATTAGCAGAGCAGCTGTTGGGAAGGGCCTCCTGGGACCCAGCCTGAGAGAGCCATATGGCGCGGGAGGGATGGGTGGAGGAGCGATGTCGGAAGCCTGTCGGCATCTGCCAAGCTGGGGCGATGTGGGAGGCACCTCCTGCCACATGCCATGTGATGGATGGTGCCAGAACAGGGCTGACGTCTTCATTTGCTCTCCTTCCTCGTGTAACTCTTGGAAATCTTGGTGCAGTCACTTGGTGAGTCTCTCCCACATGTGTGTGCTCCGGTGTCTCGTGGGGCTGGTGGGAAATTTGCTACAGAAGGTTGCTCAGTTCGGGATTTTCAGGTCAGTCTTTTGCACCACTTTAGTCTTCCACACTCTCGAGCAGACTGCAGTTCCCAGCACTGACTGAAAGGAGACTTTTCCCCTCAGTGAGGGATCAGCTTCTTTCCGATTCCTTTTCAGTACCTGCCAGGGTGGGAGGAAAAATCAAAATATGCTAAATCTCCAGCTGGGTCTGAGAGACCCTCTTCAATCCTTCACAACCCAACTTTGCAATCTGTTAACACCGACTCCACTATCTTATTCTCATTGATTTTTGAGAGCTCCTGGGCCGTCCTGCTGAATTCTGAAGCTGTCCAGCTCTCTTAAAAAAAAAAATCAATTTTTTTTTTTTAAAAAGAACACTTTCTTCCCAAGGCAAAAGTCGACTCTTCGAGCTTGTCCTTTTCACACAAGGCAAGTGCAGCTCACTTTGAACAACCCTACAAAAGACAGGAGTGATCCCACAGCCCCTCGTCCCCTCCTTCCTCGGCTGCATCAAAGCAAATTAAAAAGCAATTTGCCAGTTCTCATTCGTGACGGTCCAACCAAGGGAAAGTACAAGGGCTGAGTTTCAACTCACTGGCACGTGGAAGGAGGTGACACGTGGCTTTTCTTTGCCTTCAGCCTCTGTTTAAATGGAGCTTAAAGTTTAAAGCTCCGGACATGAGCTGCTCCTGACTGGTCGGATACCATCGTAAATAGGAAAGCAGCAGTGGAGGACACCAGTCAGACACCTTTTTGTGCCCATCATGTGTAGGTTGGTACCCACCACTGGGATGTCTCAGCATCACCCTCATTCACAGTCCTCTCCCACAGCTCCTCTCAGCATCATTCCTATCTCCACGTGGAGAGCACAAGACATCCCCTGTCCAGACCTCAGCCCTGAGCTGAAATGGGGCTGTTGCAAACTGCCACTCAAAAAAGCTCCATTTCCTCCCAGGAAAAACAAACTTCAAAAGAAGTTTTGTGCCCCAAAAAAAAAAAAATCTTTTTTCCCCTCTCCTGACTGCAGCCACAAAGTTGACTTTTACTGGTGGTTTTAGGGAGGCTTTCCCTGGAAAAATTGTGCCATGGCTGGCTGTGTCCTTCCATAGACATGGGATGTGGCTCTTGAGGTCACTGAGTGTCTGGGGCATGGATGCAGCTCCCAGACTCCCCGGGTGACCTTGTGTCTTGTCCCAGTGCCCCAGACTGGCTGCACCCGGGGTCTGCAGTGCCCCAGATCCCAGTTCCCTCTGAGCTGGCCCAACCATGGCTACCAGCAAAGGTCTCAGCTGCTCTCTGCTGTCCCACCCCAGGCCAGCCCCAGCCCCACCACAGCCCTGGGCACTCTCACCACCCTGCAGGGACCCTTTCTCCATCGATCACCATCACATTTCCTGCTCCCCTTTTCACCCCTCCCTGGATCAGAGCCATCAGAACAATTTCTCTGCACTTTCTTTGCAGCCCTGGGAGGCAAAATGTATTAAAAGCCATGACTGTACATCCAAACTGTTGTGTTTCTCGCTGTTGTTTGAGGAAAAAGGGATGGAGTTTGTAACTGTGATGAGTGAGTAGCAGTGAAAGAACCAAGTTAATAAATATGAGCAAAATGAAGGTCTGAGGGAGGTGATGGATCAAGGCTTTGCCTTGTCTGACAGCTCACAAACTCTCCAACAAGTCCTGTGTGCCACAGTATTGCAGGAGATGTGACTTTATTGCCCAAACCTCTGGCAGAGCCAGCTTTTCTTGGGAAAAAAATATCGTTTTTACACAGCTCAAAGAAAACAGTAGGTTCACATCAGTCCGACCTGCTGCTTTCCTCCCCCCCCATCTCCAGTATATTATTTCTTCTGAAAAGTCATCATTTTTCCACTTGATCCACCAAGCTCTTTGTACAGGATTACAAGGTGCTGGTACATCCAAGGCCCATTTACAGCATCGCTGCTGACAGCGTGGGCGCTCCATGTTTGGGAAGCTTTCCCTGGCTAAAAGCCTGTTCCAGCTGGATGGTTCCTGTCAACAGAGACCACTTGTCTTGGCCTTTCAGTTCGTGTCTTCCAAGGCACTTCCAGCAAGTGAATGCCTTTTTCCTGGGATGTGCCTCTTTCCTTGAACAAAACCCAAGCCAAGAACTGGCTGACTCCTTGTTTTTTTCTATGCTGGTGGTGTGGCTTCAATGGCAAAGACCTTCCCTCCATCCCAGCATGGAGAAGGCTATGCTCTCCATCTGTGTCCATTCAAGACCAACCAAGGAAGTTGGACAGGCAGAATTTTGGGTTCTGACTCTATAACCCACTGAGTTTTCCCATGCTGAAGCTGCTCCCAGTATCCACGTGCCCAACTTTAAGTAGAAAGCATCTTTGGATCCTTTGAGTGTCAACCCTTCAGCTCAGTATCTCCATGCCTGAGACAGGACTCTCCCCCTGATATACAAAGACTCTTCCAGGCCAACCCTAACATTATGTCCTCTCAGTGCCAACATTTTCCTTGCCGAGTTCCTTAATTTTTGCTTTTTTAGACTATTTCATCCTGTTTGACTCGAACATACAGTTTTTGGTTCATGGAGCAATGGCATTTGGTAGCAGACACCAATCTGGCTGTGTGGCTCATAGCCAGCAGCTCTTCCTCACCAAGGCTTGCATCTGCATCCAAGGAATCTCATC
Source organism: Neopelma chrysocephalum (assembly GCF_003984885.1). NCBI lineage: Eukaryota > Metazoa > Chordata > Aves > Passeriformes > Pipridae > Neopelma > Neopelma chrysocephalum. Next base: position 3,285,439 of record NW_020897744.1, on the reverse strand, counting down.
CCCGGATGATGGCTTGGGATCCTGTTTGCTTCTTGTGGTCTTCCACAGTGCAGAGACTGGTGCTGGTATCAAAGTGGAATGGAAACAGTCCTCTCAGCAGTTGTTCTGGGACATGGAGGGTCTTCTTTTTCTCTTTGCATTGATTTGGAGCTGCAGATGGGCCCAGCTCAGAAAAACTGATGGGCTCAGAGCTCTGTGCCAGAGCCAACCTGAGCCCAGTACCTGAACTCCAAGACACACTAGAAAGTTTCCTGCTCCGATTTTTTGCCTTTCTGGAGCTGATACAACCCAGGCTGTCTTTCCTGGGTCACCATTCATATCTTCTCATGTCCTAACTCTGCATCCTCTTGTGGCACAGAGGTGATCTCTTCCTCTGTAGAGACCACTGAATGACTGAAAGGCAGATCTGGTGGGAGATCAGCAGTTTTTTCTGGCCAAAAAAACCCACCTACCTCATAGCCCTTTGCAGTAGTGGAAGACCTGCCCTGACCATGAGCAGCCTGGGATCTCAGGGAAGTGACTTTGCTTTTCTCACCTTGGCACAGGACTGGCAGAATTTGGGTGCTCCAGCTTGGAACAGTCTCTTGCAGGAGCCCAGGGCAAGGGTGAGAGCCCAGCACAGCAGGAGGGGATGGGTGAGGCACCCAGGGTGCACTCAGGAGCCTTTTTCCCTTTTCCTTGCCCTAAAAGCCAGGCTGGGTCATTGCAAGGTTTATTAGAGATCCCAGTGATCTCCTCCGGCTTTTTGGGCCCCGGCTGGGGCCGAGCGGGTGGGTGGTGACTGGAACAGATGCTCCAGAGTTGGGGATATTTCTGTCTTGTCTCAATTGCTTGGAAAGCCCTGTGGAAACCCTTTCCCTGATTTATTGCCCCACTGACACATCTTGTCCCCACTGCTCCAGGAGGAGATCAGAGCCTGAAGCCAGAGACCATCGGTTCCTCTCTCAGCAGGGCTTAATTTTTCTAAAACAAAGGAGGGTTTCTCCTCTCCCCAAGCCCAGCTCAAACCCAGAACATGCCATAATTTGCAGGAAAACCCAAAATCTGTTGTTTTAATCTCTGCATTCACAAGGAAAAACAGTCCTTCAAGTGCGAGGCTTAGCCTCACCTGCAGCCTCTCCCAAGGGATGGGCTGGGGCAGGATCAGGCCCTGCTATAAAAGAGATCCCTGGGATTTTGGGGGGGAGTTTGGCTCCTGGGAGGTGGTGAGTACATTTGGCACTGCAGTAGCAGAGCCCTATTTCTGTCAGCCTTCTGGCACTGCAGAGGGGACAGGCTTTTTTAGGGGATGCGGGTGATGCTTCGCTCTCGTTTCAGATGAAGGGGGAGCTGCCAATTGCATGACTCAGGGTGGTTTAAGGAAAAGTGGAATGAAAACACGAGGGTGTTGGCTCCCACCTCCTGTCTCTCCTGCTGCCAGAGTTCATACAGCTGTTTCCTTTAGCTCAAAACTTGATGCTAAAAATACTTCTGAAAACTTGAGGATGCTGGCATTCCAAACTGCCTTATTCTGAGCTTTTTCTATGTTTTTCTGTTTTTTTCTTCCCCTTAATTGCTTTCTCCCTGTGCAAAGAGGCTAACCAGGCACTTCCCTGCTCTGTACCAGGTTTTTCCAGCAGCAGGGTTTGGGACAGGCCATTTGCTCCCCACGGGAGGTGTGGAGGAGCTGGCTGGAGGAGGAGGAGGAGGATGGGGCCAGGAGGGACAGCAGTGATGAGCAGAGCCCAACTGAGTGAGAGCTGGGGATGTGACCCCTGGGAGTGACCAGATTTACACCAGCCCCAGGCTGTTCTTGGTCCAGCAGAGAAATACTCTTCCCACCCACAGCCTCCTCTCCACTGCCTGTGACACGGGAGCCATCCTGCTCATCCTGCTCTCCAGCCTGGAGCTGCTGAGGAGAGGATGTTTGCCCTGGACAGCTGGGACATCCCAAGCCCTGGGAGGTGGGCAGAGGAGATACAGGAGCAGCAGGATGCTCTCATGCTCCATTTATCCTTATTGCTGCAGAGTGAGATCAGAGGCTGACTTTGAGAAAAGGCTGAATCTGGGACCGACCTTTTCAGCGCAGTTTTGCTTTACCTGTACAGAGCAACGGGGAAGAGAAGTAGGAATGTGGTGGCCTCTTCTCCACGTGATCCCTGGGGGAAACTGAGGGGCAAACAGCAGACAGATGCCCTGTGTGATCATGTCTCTCAGCGTCCCAAATCATCTCCTCCTGCCATGAAAAAAAAGAGTCCAGGTGACTGTAATGAAGAGGAAAAACACCAGGAAAAGCCACTCTGCCTGGCGACTTTGTTTCTTAATTTTTTTTTCCCCCATCCCTGGGGCCCTGCAGCAGGATGGGCTCTGAGCCTTGGGCAGCATCCAGCCCCAGCTCCTGGTCCTCAGAGCAGCCCCCACAATGTGATTCAAAGGCTCTCTGGATGCTGAGATCCAGGTGCTATTGGACTTTATCTGCAATCAACCCCCGGGACACTGATCCCCAGCTGAGCAGAGAATTACTCCGAGCAGCCTTTCCTTTCAGATGTTCAATTTTAACTTCCTCTTTCTTAATTTAATTCCATCGTTCCTCCATTTCACCCCCGGGAAGCGATATCACATCCTGATATCCAGAGAGAATTTGCTTTGCTGTCTCTAATTTGGCTCCGCTATCACGAGGCGAAGAAGAGGCAACGCTCCGATTTGTCGGACGGGATCTTTGTTAGCCTCTCATTCCACCCCTCTTCCACGCTTCCCAAAGCCCCGAGTCCGTGCTGGCGGCACGTTTAGGAGCTGCCGGTGCTGTATCAGGAGGGGGCAGCCCCGTACCTGTGTCCCCAACCATCCCGGCTGTCCCAGCCCCTCCATCCCTTAATCCCTTAATGCGCTCTGCGGCGCTGCCGACACGCTCCCATTTCCTGAGTGTTTCTCTTCCCCCCGGAGCTATTTTTACGAGGCCTTTGTTACTTCCTAATTGTCCAAACCACTTTTCCACATTTCTCTTGATAAAGGCAGATTTTTAAAAGCAGTTCAGCATCTCAGCCATTTTAGACTCATCATCTGCTTCATCCCTTTTATTGTTTAGCAAATGGCCTACTTTTGCTTGAACATTTTTATTCCCCCCCAAGAGAGGGATGATTTCCCCCCCCCCTTTTTTAACAGCTTTCTTCTACCTCTTAAATGATTCTTCTTACATTGATTCCTTCTGCCTTTATTTCATTATTTTATTCCCACTCATTCCTCTGCTGGGCCAGCCTCCATGGGCTCTGCCTCTCTCCCAGCACTGAGACCTGGGTTTATTTATTTTATTTCCTTTTCCTTGAAAGCCTCTTGGGTTTGGGGGGTGGTTCATTGCATTTATCAAAGAAGGGGAGGTGCTGGTGCTGGGTTTCATCCACCCACAGTGATGTGCTGGGGAGCACAGGGGGGTGGTTGGCATCACAGTGGCCATACAGAGCAGATTGTTGTGGTTTTTACTTTTCCAGCCTTTTTCGGGCAAAAAATATTCACATATAATCACTGTCCATGCACAGCTTCAACATTTCTCTGGTGCTTCCAGAAGAAACCAGTTCTTGGAGGAAAATCCCAACAGCCCTTGGTCCCTCACCCCAGTAAAGAGGGAATTTGCTCCCAAAATGGAATTTTTGGAGCTGCCTGGGGACCACATGAGCAAATCATTTTCTATCAGAGGGAAGGGAACAGAAAGGAGACAAATCATTGCTGCAGAAGAGTGTCGTTTCCAAATATTGAAATAAGGGACATGAAGAGAAAGACTTTTAATCTTGGAGGCAAACAAAGCCTTTCCCTCCAGCTGAGGCAGGTGAGAGAAAACAATCCCTCTGGGAGATGATGCTGAATCCCACCCTGGTGAAATTGAGTCCTGGATCAATGGTTTGTGCAGGACTCACTTTGCTATAAACTGAACAGAAACAAGAGCTTTTACATTTGCTGTTTAAGCCTTTTTTTCTTTCTTTTTTTAGAAGGGAAACAAAAGATGTCAGGAAGATTAAAGTTTAGGTTTGAAACAAGCCTTTCTATTAAATCTCCTGAGGATTCAAATTGCTGTTTCCTCAGCTGCAATACCAACATTCAGCTGGATTCTGGGCGTAACAAGTGATATTTTAAGATTAAAGGTATGTCCAGCACATCCCTGTGCCTGCCCAGAGCTAAGTGGAAATGGCAGGACAAGCACGTCGGTCCCCCAAGCACACGGAGAACGTCTCTGGGCTGGGGAAAATTAGGGCAGCACATACTGAGATGTCCTGGTGGAGGGTAAGGATGGAGGGAAGGATCCAGGCAGTGAGGGCTGTGCCTGCCCACGGGCTCCTTGTGTCCGGGTACAGCTCCTTCCTCCTCCCATCCACAGCTGTGAGTGTGGGACAGGAGGGCAGCGGGTGGGTGAGAAGGCTGCCAAGTGCACAACCACATGGAGAATCCACACAGGAGAGCAACAGGGTGCTGTCCCAAATGGGGAAAAGCTTCCTCTGCTGGGTTGTCGCAGCAGACCCCAGAGAACCGACTGCCAGCTGGGGTTTCCTTGCTGGTGCTGGTTAATGCCAATGCTGCCCAAGGCGTTTCCCCAGGGAATGCTCTTAATTGCCTGGAGAGCCTCTGATGTCTGGTGAGGACAACACTCACAGCGTGGCCTTTTCCTCAGCAGGGCCATTAATTATGTCTTTCACTCCTCTGTCAGGCTGTGGATCCTCACCAAGCCTGTCAGAACATAATTCTCTTCAGATTCCTATTATTACTGTCAAATTTGGTTCCAATTGCCTCTTAAGGTATAAAGTGACAAGGGAAGACACGCCGGCTGTCTCAGGCACAGGGAGGGTAATTGAATAAACCTCTTTTTCTCAGGAAACCAGGCTTGTGGAAACCAAAATACCCTTTTTTTTGTTTGTTTCTCTGGAGCTCAGCACATTCATCCTGGCATCGCTGAGGGACAGCAGGGATGCAGCCTCCACGGCAGCTCTCCAGCCCACAGCAGCATCCAGGGATCACTCCCTGCAGGAATGCTTGCCATGGTCTTGGAGCACTGCTGAAAACCTGTCCCAGCAGAAGTCCACAGGGAAGGACCTGTCCTGGAGCCACGGGAAAAGCTCCTGAACAAAACCAAGCCCTGAATTCTCCACTGAGCTGGAAGCACATGGTGAGCGTCGCAGTGGGAGATGCCCTCTGCCTCGGGATTTCACACTGGGAGGTTACAGGGGTTTAGCTATAGGATAATTCCTTCTTTTCCCCCTCCCCAAATAACCTCTGTGGGCTGCACAGCTTGGTGCTTTAAGGGACTGGGAGCACCCCTACTTTGAGGGCTCAAAAACCAGCTAATGGGACAACTCCATCCCTTCCTTTGGATGCACCCATGTCCCTGCCTGAGTGCACCTTGGCACTTGCCAAAGAAAAATTTCTTTATAAGTTTAACCCCAGGGGAAGGGTGTCCATCCTTTTGTCATCCTCTTATGTCTGTATGTGAGTGTCAGGGAGAGCAGGAGCCAGCTGGGGCTGGAGGAGGGATCCTGAGCAGCCAGATCAATCTCAACTCTGCAGCAAACTAGAATAGAAGATTAAATGTTTTCTCTCCCATTTTAATGTGCCTTATGCCTTATTTATGACCCTCATTGAAGGCAGGGAGAGCACAGGGATGTGGGCAGAATAATGCACCAGGTAAAGGTGGGGAAAAGGAATTACATGTGGGAATAACTTCTTGCAGCAAAGCCAGGGCTGAGCTGGGTGAGTGGCACTGGGGACCCGCAGGTCCAGGAGGACACCACATATGGGCTGCCCTGCCCCTGAGGAAGGACTAACAAAACAACTGCAAGGAAAACTCTCCCTGAGTGCTTGGGGTCTTTGCTTTCCTCAGCCCATCCTCGCTGGCTGGGTTTCAAGGCTGCAGCTGAGCAGATGGACAAGGGATGTGGTTGGGGTGAAGGTGCTGAGCTCCCCTCTGCTGCCTGAGGATCCAGCCCTGAGCCCAGGGTGTGACTAATCTGAACTCCAGAAGCCATTTCAGGGTGAAAACCAGAGGACTCTCTTCCTTTCAGAGCTCTTCACAGCTTGCAGAAGTTGTTTGTGCTGCTTGCCCCTGACACAGAATGGCATGTGGGCAAAAATAAGCCCTTGCTTCCTCTGATGTGAAGTAACCAGGGAAGGAAAGCAATGAAATTAAATCATCCTCCTCCACAAAGCACCAGAATGCCAAAACCAGCCAAGATCCAGCTGAAAACTAGATCAGCAGTGGTTTGGTATCACAGTTTGCGTGGCAGTACATGGGGCAGGCACAGTGTGGCAGCTCTACATGCACCGGTGTTTGGATGTGCCCTTGGTAACTGTGGGTGAGCACTGGGTTTACCATAAACCCACATCAAGGCACCACTCTTCACTTTAACATGCCAAGAAGCTGGAAATCCAGAAATGCTGGAAATTGGGCTGCCAAGGTGCAGAAGCCCTGCAAGCAGAGCTCCATGCCTCCGAGCAGATGTTGCTCATCCCACTACACCAGCACTCATCTGCTTCACAGATGTCCCTGACTAATGAGCAGCTACTTCGTACTTCTTCCCCTTGTGCTGTGGGTCATCCCAGGTCTGAGTGATTTAAAAATATTCAAGGACTGTGCAGCTCAGCTCAAGTCAAAGGGTTTCACTGTGCATTGGGAAACTCAGGTCCAGCGACTGACCAGGGGGTGGGTTTTGGGAGCCTTTTAAAGTCCTTTATAAACCTGGGATGAAGCAGCAGTGTTGATGCATGGTATAATCCTCACTTTTCCTCCAGCAAACTCCATCTCAGGGCTTTGGATGCTGCAGCAACAAGGCAAAGGATCCATGCAGGGGGTAGTCTGAGAGTGCCCAACCTCGTCACACCCAGGATGCTTCAGTGCCAACATCTGGTGTTTTTCAGAGGGACTCCGGAAGGGAAGGAGCATCCTGCCCCTGACATCTCCACTGAGCCATATTATTAGTTTTGGTGATTAAATCGAAGCCCATTTGCAGGTGACAATGCTGTAAAAATAAGTAGGTACCAGAGCTGACATTGTGAAAACAAGGCAGGAGCACAGAGCTCAGGCAGCATACATAATCCGTGGGGAAATAAGTGTGTGAATAATGAATGGGCACTGGAAAAATAAAATACATTATTGTGGTAAAGATAAGTCTATTAAAGACTCGCTGCAGAGCCTGCCTGATAGATTACTGAGTTCTTTGCCTCGGGCTGCAGCTCTTCTCTCCCCTCGGCTGTGTGCCCCCACCTGAGCATCCACCCAGAGTGGGCTTCCCAGGCACCCTGACTTGCCTGAGACAGACACCTCAGACCTTTTTGGCCCCTTTCCCTTCTCCTTGTAAGTATCCCGCACTGGCTTTTAGCTGAGTCCAAGGGAATCACGCCTGGAATGGGAGCTGGGTGCAGCTGAGAGCGCAGCACTGCAGCGCTTCCTCCCTGGGTGTTGCTGGGGTTTCCATTTAATCCCACCACAGGCTCTGCCTCCACCCCTGCTCAGCCTCCCAGTGTGGGGATAGTGTTGCACCAGGTTTGCTCAGAAGGGGGAAAGTTTCCTGCCTGCCAAATCCAGAGTTACTGTGCCCAGCTGCGGGAGGCAATGGGCTGCCAAAGCTCGGCCATCATCCCAGCTCTCCGTGTACTGACACCCTCTCTTTGTCTCTCCTTGCACCACCCATTGCACCTTCATCCCAGGCTGAACTGCCCTGAGATGCCCAGAACCTGGCAAGAGCTGATGATGAGGGTTGGAGGGTCCCTGGGGCCTTCATCCCTTCATCACCCTCCTCTGCACACACCCAGGCAGGGAGTCCCTGGGTGGGCACTCCTGTCCCGTGGGATGCCCACAGCCATCTCACATGCTGCCCTGTGTCCAGCTCTTCTTGCAGAGAGATCCAGGTGTTGGAAACCCTGTCCCTGCCCCATCAGCCCCGTGTGTGCCAGCAAGGGGGAAGACACACCCATCCTCCCCTGCCTGGATGTGAGTTTTGCTGTCACTGCTGCTCCAGAGGATAAAAGCAACTCCCTGCTCACCATCTGGGTCCTCTCTCAGCTCCAAAACAACCCGACCTGAGCACGTGGGGTGACCCGGGTAGCAAAAGCTGTTTCTCCACCCCATCAACCCCAAAGCAGCAGCAGCCAAGGCCACCATGTGCCAGGACACCTCGTGGGTGGCACGAGCAGGCAGGGATGGGTTCGCGCCTCAACTGGCAGCTGGCACGGCCCGGCCCCAGACTCAGCCCCGGCCCCAGGCTCAGCCCTGCAGCGAGCCGAGCCCAGCTTTGCTGCCCTAATTAGAAACACCCAAATTAATCGGTGAGCTGCTTTTCCATCACAGCCTCTCCAGCTCTGAGAAGAGCCTGTGTTGTTCCGCACTGACCTGAAACGATTTGTCAGCGGTCAGTGCAGCCGTGGCAGGGACGGTGTCTGCTCCCATTACGGCTTTCCCTTCTGATCTGAGCTTGGGCTCCCTGTTTGTTTTTCCCAAAGAAAAAGGGGTTTTGTTTGTGTTTCTCCTTCAGCAGGAGGAGATTTTCCAAAGGAGCAGTCACTTTGAATCAAAGTCTCTCCCTTCCCAATGAGCCGCTGTGGTTTTGGGGAGATTTTGCCCGTTTCTTTTTGAACTTCTCCAGGATGTGACTCGGGTGAAGTGGGGTGTGGGGTCACCACCCTCGGCTCTGCTCTATGGGACAGCAGGGGCAGATGTGAGGGGACACACTGCTGTGTGATGCATTATTGCCCATCAGCTGAACTCCTGCCTTGTGACAGATCCAGGGAAGTGGCTTCAGGGTCTTCCTCCCTGCACTTCAACCTGGAGCCGTGACAGCTCGGGCTGTGGCTGAGTGTTTATCACCACAAACAGGGCAGCTGGAGTTGGGAGCCTCTTTGTGCTCTCAGCTGAGGCTCAGTCCTCGGCTTTGATGGGGAGACTGGGAGGACAGGTGGGGGTCTCCCAGGTAACAAGTGATGGGACAAGAGAAAACCACTTCAAGTTGTACCAGGGGAGGTTTAGATTGTATCCAAGGGTATCAAGGTGGCAATTCCTCTGTCCATCCGGCCACTCACTGGGAATGGGGATGGTGAGTAGGGCACAGATCAACACTGAGCAGAGGTGGGATGTCAAACAGAGCCTGGGACTGCCCCTGTCCTGCAGCATTTCTTAGTGGGGAACTGCAACAATGTGATTGTTATTCTGCTGAAAGAACAAAAAAGACAGAGGGATCTGCTTTGGGATGGTCACGGAACCTTCAGCAAAGGGCGAGGTGGCCTCTTTGGGGCATGTGGGTGCTGCTGATGCTCAGATCTGCATCTTTTAAAGCTGTCTGGGGTATTACACTCCATCACAGCACCCAGTGCTGGCTCTCTGCGGGGGGAGCCCAGGGTTGCTCCGTCCCAGAGCGATGCTCGCAGTCTCGACAGCAGAGCTGCATCTTCCCCTTCTCCTCCGTGAGCTGCCACCCTCTGGGGAAGGCGCTGGGAAGATTCCCGCAGCAGAGAGGAAGCACCAGCCCCGGATTCGTGCTTGAAGAATGAGTTCGATACACGTTGTGTGATTTGGGGAATTGCAGTGGGGGGAGGATGGTGGAGGAAATGGCAGCTTGGAATATTGGGGGTAAAATAACATCAATAACGAAGAGAGCAAGAAAGAAATCAGGCAGGGCTGCCCGTCAGCTTGCTGATTTAAGATTCACTTTGAAAACCTATTCCCCTTCAGGGGAAACACGTGCCTGCCCCGCCGGCAGCCGACCAGCGCTGCTCCGGAGGAGGCGTCTGGGAGGGAAGGGGAGGATTGCGGGAGCTGCCGCTGTATTTACAGCAAAGCGGAGTTTGGTGGTGCTGAATCGCTCGGGGAGGAGAGCAGGGACGGCAATTTCTGCTCCCACTGCGCCTTGATAAAGGAAGTGCGGGGCTGCGGGTGGCTCAGGGCTTTGTGCCGGGAGCGGGGCCGAGGCTTTGGCTCGGGGCGGTCATGGGGAAGGGGCTGCAGCTCATCCCGGGGAGAGAATTGTCCTCAGTGCAGGAATCCAGGCACATCCCTCTGGGAAGAGCTTCAAAGGCTCGCCCGCCTTAAATACCTTTCCTCCTTGTAGCCTCTGCTTTGCATTTTCATTTTTCAAACACCTCATAATCACACTAATTAATACATTCTGGGATAATTCTTCCCGGTTTCCATCAAATTTAAATCAGCATTTATTAGCATATTGCCGTGTCTGTGGTGTTTGTTCAAGTCCAGCATAACCTTGTGCTTCATTATGAACCCAAAAACGAGCTGGAGAGCAGCGAGCTGCCGTCAGGTGGCCAGCCTTTATTTTCCTCCCAAATAATTAGAACCCTTTTTGGTGCCACAGTAGCATCTTGCAGCACTGTGCCCACACTCAGCTGCAGCCAACCCGTTCATAGTCCATGTTCATCCCCAAGGAATTTCGTTGGAGCTGAATTTGGCAAGGCCAGCGCTGTCTCGTGCACCTGGTTCTCCCACCAGCTCTTCCTGGTGCACTGTCTTCTGGAGTGAGCAAGTTCATGGCATTATCCCACCCTGGTGCAAGGGCTGGGTGCCCCTTCCCCAGCCACATCCTTCTTCCTTAAAGTGACACCATGCGATAAGGAGAGACTGGTTAATGCTGTTTGAAATCGCTCTTTGCTGCCAGAAGGGGTAATTTTGCCCTTTGATCCTGCTCTCTTCTTGCCTCCCCTTCCCTTGTGCTGCAAGAGTGATGGGGTGAGCTGGGGATGGGACAGGATGGGCACACGGGTGGCTTTTACTCCTCAAGCCCATCTACTGGAGCACACAGGAGCTCACATCCCCTCCTGCTCCATCCTTGTGAAGGCTGGGGGAGAAGGAGGGTCTCTGGAGGGGGTCGAGTCCATCAGACACGGGATGGGAGGCTGCATCCCCCTCCCTCCTCCCTGTCATCTCTCACAGGGGGAAAGTGGATTTTTATTCCCTTTGACAGGCAGATTTCTGTGGCTGGGGAGGTGAGAAGGTTTGGAGGGTTTACTACATGAATGACTCGAGATTTTGGCCTTTATTGGGGTCAAAAGCCCCCCTGCCCTGTCCCTTCCCTCCTGCCCACTGACAGGCACAGAGAAAGTGCAACCTGGGTAATGGTAGAGGCTTAAGGATCTTTTTGACACATTAACTGATGTTCCCCGGGGAAATTCCCGCTGCAGAGTAAAGCCATCCGTCCCTCCCCTCCCCTCTCCCCCTTCCCATTGCTCCCGGCAATGGGAATAGCCGTGATCGATCCCTGGTGTCAGCGCCGGCCCCCGCACGCCGGGGCAGGTCAGGCCCCTGTGCCCCCAGCGCCGGCCGGGGTGCGGCGGAAAAGTCAAGCAGATCCCCGTCACAGCCATTAATCCTGATTAGAGGTGCCAGGGCGGGTCGGAGCAAATCCACCCCGGCTCATCTCGGCTGTCAAACCCAGGTCCTGCAGGGCCGAGCCCCTCCGTGCCCCACGTCGGGCTGCTGTGCCCGGGCTGGGGGGATGAGGTGTAGCCCCCAGGGAAGGGGCAGAGAGAAGGCAGGGAGGGTGGAAAGAAACGGGCAGGGGGTGTGCAGAAGCATTTTTTTTTTCAAAGGCAACACAGAAGCCTCCAAAAGAGCCAGGAGACAGCACAGGCGGCAGCACCGCACCAGGATTAACACTATCCCTGAATTTTTTTTCAGCGACGGCTGTTTGCGTTGAAAAATCTCAGAGACTTTTGCCTCTGGCTAACACATTTGCTCTGAAAACATTCCCAAAATATTCGGGGGGGGGGGGGGCTTTCCCAGCTGCCTGGCCATTTAGAAGGGCAAAAAAAATGATCAAATTCCACCGGCTGCTCAGCGCACGAGACTCTGCTGCTGCATTAGCTGTATCAGCCCGGAAAATGTATCCTTCAATCAGTTTAAGCCTCTAGGCTTGATGTAATTTTACTGCTGCCTTCTCTCTAAGGTACTTTTACGGCTGCTATCTCTAAGTATTTACAGACGGGGAGAGCACCAAAGTGAGAAGAGACTTTGCTCAATTTTCCCCGACATGGGTGGCAGCTCAAGGGTTGGCAGACAGGGCTTTCCCCCTCATGATTTGCAGGGACCCGCAGTGGGATCCATCCTGCTCATTGTCACGGGCAAGAAGCCTGTTTAAACACCAGTAAAACCTCCAGCCTCGGCAGGAACTGTGGCATTTACTGGTCCTTAAATCCTCCCATCCTTATTCTTCCTTCTGGGAACTCAAGTGGCTGCGGGTGCAGCTCCTCACAAGGATGCTCTCTGGTCTCTGCTACTCCTTCTATCCCTCCAATCCTCTCTTTAAGGTCCAGCATCAGGTTCTGGGGAGGAAAAAACCCACCCTGGAGATGAGGGAAACTGCAAATCAGGTTGTGATGCTGCACGAGGAGGCAGGTGCCTGCCCACGCTGAGAACTCCCTGCACACACTGCCGGCTTTCTGTCCGTCTGTAACCGACTTAGATCTTAACCCAAGTGCAGAATAAGCACCAGAGTTAGGCGTGCGCTTAATCTGAGGTCTGCGAGACAAAAGGACCTGCTTAAAGTTAAGCATGCGCTAAACTGCTCTTCGAGGTGAGCCAAGTTTGCTGAATCCAGCCCTGCAGCGAGCTTTTCAAATAGAGCTAATTGCACATTGTGTGTAATGGGCAAGTTCTCGCCTCCAAAATCACCAACAATTAATTATTAGGGAGGTTCTTTAGCAGCTGCATAATAGACACCGGCAGCGCTCTGCAGTGGTCCCCGTTCCCGCTGCATTTGCAAGGATGGTGGCATTTTGCTCACTAGACATAATAAGTGGTCTATTAAAGCAGGGCAGGGGCTCTGTTTTAGGTACCTGATCCATCTCCCACTCCCATCAGAGTGGGACCCACAGCCAGAAACCCAAAGGGGACCAGAGCAGGGAGAGTAGAGTGATGGGACCCCTCGCCATGAGACCACTGTCCTGCCCCGCTCCCCATTTGTCCTGCTCCCTGCAAAAGAGGTGGTTTCTTCATCATTTCTGCTTATCTGGTTCTTCTCTCCACATCCAGTTCACACACGGGGGCTTCCCTGCTGTCCCTGCTCTGTTCACACCCCGGCAGAAGCACCATCATCATCATTATCATCATCATCCCTCTCCTCCATCACTTCTCAGGGACTCCTGGGTTGGCACATCCAGCAGTGTCCTGTGTCTGAGGCCAGTGTCACGTCTGGGGATGCTCAGGCAGGGGGGATGTAGCCGAGCCAAAGTGTCCCACCTGGGGGCTGCAATGACAGACAAAGCCTTGACTCCTGAGGACATTCATCCACACTCACTTTAAACTGAACCCCATGAAGCGGCTAATCCCAGATCCAAGGGTCCTGAACTCCATCCAGCTTCTCTTCCCTTGGATTAAACCCATCCTAAACACACCCCATGCCCATGCAAGACTCTCTAAATGCTTTTTATAACCTATTTTTTATCCTACCCTGGTGATGGAATTTAATTCACCCACATGGTCCCAGAACTACCACAACCTTCTCCAGCGCTTTCTCCTGGGTTTTGACATGTTTCAGCCAGTTTTCCCTCTTCCAGTCATTTTAAAACAGCCTTTATCAATAAGCTCCAGATTTGGGAGGCAGAGATAGGAAGTGACTGTGGAGAGCAACAGAAAACTTGTGCTGTGATTTTGTAGGTGCCCTTTCATCCCGCCCCTGGAAGGCAGGAGGGATGCCCTGCAAAGTGATTTGTTTTTCTGCCAGGTGGGACAAAGCCCATCTGTCCATCCCTTCATCCTTTGCATCTCAATTTAGCCAAGGCTGAGTCAGGGCCACTTGTTGCCCTGACCATGCAGACGAAGGTAGGGTTGTTCCTGTAGTAAATGAAATTCATTAATCAAGAGGGAGAGAAAATCCTGAAAGGAAGAGAGCTCATTCATCCACTCACTGACATGTCCAATGGTGCTTTTGCTTGCCTGCATCTTCATTGTGTCTCACACGGGCAGAAATTTCAGGACTGAGCCGAGTTGGAAATTCCAGCAGAAGAAAGACAAAAATCCCCCCTCCCCACCTCCCTTTGCATCCTCCAAACTGGGGAGGTTGCTAAGTGACAGCATTTCTGCTCTCACTAACTCACTGTGAGAACCTGAGCACTTAAAAGCAAGAAAATGGCTATTTAAGGACATTATAACTCATGTTCTTCAGCAGCGACCAACAAGCCATTTGTTCTTGGAGGAATGGGGGTATTTTCACCCAGGAATTAAATTTGGAGGGGATGAGTAACGGCTTTGATGGGAATTTGGCCTTGTCTGCACCTTGCCTGCACACAGGCTGGAGGTGGAGTGTGTGCAGGGACCCACGAGTGGGGTTTAGCCCCATTTGTGGCTGCAGAGCCCAATGGGCAGAGCTTGGCAGGTCCACACACCTGTGCTCTGTTTCTCTGCTCTGTGTGGGAAATTCAGGACCTCACTGTAGGAGTTCTGGGAGTCCAGCACTGTGGATCCTGTCCCAGGCACGGGGCTGAAGAGCTGATCCCAGTTTTACTTAAAACACCCGTGACAAAGGAGTGAGAGGAGCTCACTCGGCCCTTTACAAGCCTGGCTTTACCCTGACACATTCCCAAATGGATCAGGCATATCCTGTATCCCACACTGCAGCTCTGGTGCCCATCACCAGCAGCAGAGCTGAAGGCAATCAGCCTGGCCCTTCCCTCTCCTCGCTGCCAACCAGCTCCATTTATTTTTTTTTATTCCGCTGTTGTTGGGATCGCTATTCTGTGATCCCATTTAAAATCATTGATTTACCACAGAGTCCTCAATAAGCAATTTGGAGCAATTGAAGCTGTTATCTTGCTATAGATCACATGCTGCTGGGAGTGGGGGGAAAGGGGGAAGGAGAGGGAAAATCAGAAAGAAAAATGGCAGGAGCTCCCCACAGCCATCCTGCATTGCGTTCCACATCTCTGAGCCCCATGGAGGTCTGGAGGGGGTTTGCATGTTGTGGTCCAGGTTTGGGAAGAGGGTCTTTGCTCTCTTTATTAGGATTTATCCTGGATTTACCAGCACAAAGGTCATGAGCTTGGGCTGGGACCCAGGGGCTTTGTGGGGTGGGCAGGCATGGCACCTTCAGAGCCCTCAGGATAGGGGAGACCTAAGGCGGGTCCTGAGGGTCAGAACTTAGGAATGAGCTGGATTTTTCCACCATTGATCAGCAACAACCACAATCATGGACATGGGCACTTGTGGAAAGTGTAACACAGCCCCTGTGCACCAGTGCTGGAAGTTCTTTTTCAACTCGGGTTCATAAATTTCCCCTCTCTCTTCTGGGGAGGAAGGTTTGCAGCCCTGGATGTCACTTCCCTTCCAGGATAGCTTTGCCTCCTGTGTTTTCTGCCACGTTCTTTGGAAAAACACCTTTTTTTTTTTTGAAACACTGTAGGTTTTCAGGGGAAAGGAGAAGGAAATCCCAACTTGATTACAGGGGAGGTTTGCCATCTCTGCATCAGTGAGCTTTGAAACAAAACACTCCCCAGCCCCATCAGGCAAATAGCAATTTGCAGGGCCATTGAGGGGGAGGATAAAACATTCCAACACTGGGATGAGGGCTGTAGTTTTTAGCAATAGGTTTCCAGTACCTTCATGACCCACCTGGAAAGGAGCTCAGGTCTTCAGAGTCAGAAACCCAAAAGCACAAAGAAGGTGGGTTTTAGAATACCTGTATTTTTTCAACCACAGCCATTAGCTGGAATCAAATCATAAGAGCCCAGGGAAGCTGCCCCAGAGACTCTTTGCTTCCACACTAATGGATGGAGAACTCCCTCCTGATCATAACCTACGGCACAAAGCCTAAATACAAAATCAGGTAATAGAGAGAGGGCCTGGCAAATGTGTGCACTGCAGTGATTTGAAACAAATTGTGAACGTTTTGAGTGTGGAGAGAAAAATAAACTGGTTATAAAACAGCTACCTGAGAGCCCTGGTAATGACAGCTTTAAAAACACACTAATGAAATGATTCAACTGCTTTCAAGAGGATTTGGGAGCTGCTGTTTGGGGGCAGAGATGTGCAGGGGGGTGGGTGCCTGTGCCCTGTTTGCATTCACAGTGTACAGACCCCTCAAAGTGATGCTGTCAGCTGTGCTGGAACCAGAAATTATGTTTCTTGGTGAAATGGCATGGACTTGTTGCTGCTGCTCCCAGAAAGCCCTGGTTTGTCTCTCTCCCACCTCCAGTGCTTTCTGCTTGGTCTGGCTGAAGTGGAGATGACCTGTGGTGCTTTTCACAAGGGCCCTTACCCACCCCAGCACACACTGCCAGGCTGGGTGGGTACCCACAGCAGTGCCTGGCGTGATCCCAGCCCGTGGAGAGGGCACAACAAAACCCAACAAAGTGCCCCAAGGAAATACCTCAAGCTTGCAAGTTGTAAAGGTCCCCAAATGCCCAGTTTTTCTGGGGGAGAAGAGGAAGAACTCAGTGACAAGGTTGTTACATCATGAGTCAGGACAGGTGGCTTTCCCCAGGCTGCAGGACCCTGAGCTACCTCCCTCCTCACCAGCTGAGAGCCCAAATCCTTGAAACCTCCCCCAAATGGGATCATTTCCATGCTGAAGGGCTTCATTCTGCCTTCAGGGATGCTGCTCCATCCTCCCTCTGCCAAGTACCCCAGGGCCATGCTCCTGCACACACACACCCCAGCTCCCCTCCAGCTTTTTCCAGAGGCATTTTGGCACCTCCAGCTGTTGGTAGAGCTGAACCAAGGCCAACCCCTCCAGAGAATCTCCACACGCTCAATATCTCCTTCTCAGTAATGCCAACAACAGATTTATTTGGGCTTTTTCTTCCTCCTGGTTCTGGAGTGGTTCAGAAGAAAAAAAGAAATCACTTTCCAGAGACATCATCTGTGCTCTTTCTCTATTCCAGTCAAAATCAAAAGGGCTTGGGTTGATTTCCAGCTTTTTAAGGCAAAAAATAAATAAACGCAATCAAAGGACGTGTCAGGGGGGAAGAAACCTCAGATCAAAAGATTGAAGCGGCTTATGGCAAGCCAAGAAAACATGTCAAAAGGAAATATATTTTATTTTTGAATGTGTTTTTTCTGTCCTTTTTCTTCTGGAGTGTCTCGGTGTTTCAGCCACAAACGATCGGGTTAAACAGGGACAAATCCAAGGGGCTGGGAGCAAACTCCCGGGATGTAAAAATGGTTGCCCAGAGGAGCTGTGGATGCCCCATTCCTGGAAGTGTTCAAGGATAGGTTGGAGCAGCCTGGAACAGTGGAAGGTATCCCTACCCATGGCAGGGGGTGGAACGAGAGGAGATTTAAGGTCCCTCCAACCAAAACCATTCTGTGATTCAGCAGGTCCTTGTAGGCATCTGGGGTGGGGAGAGGTAGCTTAGGGGAATGCACTGATTCCCCACGAAGCTGCCTCTGCTTTTAGATGTTTCTGAACCTCCTGGTCAATGCCAAGTGTGGCTGGGAGGAATCAGGAGGAATTAGGAACAGCAATAAGGGGATGTGGATGGGTGGGCATGTGGAGAAGAGGCACAACCCACATGGAGAAGAAGCACAACTCTGAGTAGCCACTAGACATCAATGATGAGACTCAGATCTGCTCATGGACCTTGCAGAGGTGATGGTGGGTGCAGGTGAGCTGGGGCCAGTGCTCCTCTGTGTGTCCCAGCTCATGTCCCCTCTCTCGAGCTCCCTGGAGGGCTCCAGTTCCATGAACTGGTGTTTGGGTTACACCGATCTCAAAACAGCATTCCCCCCCCTCCACTGCAGATACAGCTCACAGAATCCTCCTCATTCCTTAAGTAATCCCAGGACCACTCGATAGCAGCCGCCGGCACGACGTGAGCAGCAATTATTCCTCATTTTCCTTAACTGTGTGTGCGGGAGAGCCGGGAAAGGCGGCATCTCCATGTCCCCCCCCTCCCTGACCTAAACCAGGACGATGTTTATTAATCTGCTCAGTGGGGCCCTGCCAGACAAAATGTATTTCTCTGCTGAGACAGAAAGCGATGGGCTCCCAGGAACCAGCCATATTATTTACATGGCATTGATCGGTGCAGAGCTTCTGCTGGCTCAGCAGTTTGAACCCCTGGTTTTCATCAGCGGAGTGCTTAACCCTTGGCTAATTGGATTTGCGTCGTTAGGGTGATCTATGCTGCCTCCAATTATTCCATGCACGGTCCTGGCTGGGCACCTGCTGCTTTCGACTGGGACACAGAGCCAAAAGGCTGAACCCCTGCAAGGTCGGGGCGGGCAAAAGTGTCCCGGTGTGTTGGGACATCAACTCCCTGGTCAACAGGGGTGACAGAGCTGGAGCTGGGTGGAAGTTTGGGCTGAAGGAGGATTTTATTTACCCTGGAAGTGAGTGTAGATGTAACTGTCTGAAATGGCACCTTGGAAAGGACAGAACTAAACATTGTAAATGCAGGGAGGGGGACAGGACAGGGAGGGTGTGAAAACTGGCTGTGATTAATTACTGAGCAGTGAATTCCTGTTACATTAATTAGGCTGCATCTGAGACCGCAGCCCTGAGCCCACCTACCCACAGGCTAAGGATATATTAGTGTTGGGGTAAACTGAGGCACAGGTGGGTGAAGCCATGTCACAGGGGAGCTTTGAGGGATTGGGGCTCTGCATCCTGTCCCTGTCATGCTGGATCATCACAGAGATGGTGTTTCCATCCCCAGTCTGGTCTTGCCAGCTGCATCCCAGTTCAAGCCATTTTTTCCTCAAGGCTGAGCTGGTTTCCCCAACCCAGTGGAGGTCCCCATCCTTCAGAGCAGTTCCTTAGATTCTTAATGAAGAGACTGACAATAAAAAACTGTAAAACCACTAATTTGCATGGAATGAAGATCCATGATTTTTTTCCTGCATGGCTAAAAGGCTTTATTTTCCCTGGACTGGCACCAAAAACCACTCAGTGCTTTGGCCTCAGATGTGAGAAGACCCCAGGAGCTCAGCTGTGCCTCCAAAGCCAGATATTTGGGAGGTGCTTTCTCCCATTGGGAGAATGAAGGGCCCTGGCCCTGTGCAGCCCTCCCAGCCTGGTTTTCAATCATGTCCAAGAGGAGCCCTTTAATGGGACATAATGCCAAGCCCACAGACGGGTAATTGGGTGCCGTTCACTGAGCCGTGTCAGGGGAGGTCAGACAAGCTGCCCTTTCGTGACCTTTAAATCCACGAACTAACAAAATTGGGGCTTTGCTGCTGGGACAGCCAGCAGCATCTGCTGCTGCCCTGCCTGGCTCTGCTGTGAATCCAGGAATAGCTGGATTTAGCAAAGCTGGGCACTCGCTGCACCCTCTGCGGGGAGTGATGCCGTTGCTGTGGGTGAGTGCTCCGCATCCACTCCAGAGCAGAGCTGGGATGGGGGACACGGCATCCTCGGGCAGGGTGGTCCCACCCAGCACCAGACCCCCACGAGGACAGTGGGTCACCCACCAGCATTGCCCTGTGCCTGCCTGATCCCATCGGCAGGACAGGAGGGAAATACGGGAAATGATTCCCCCCTCTCCAGTGCTGAGTCAGTGAAATGAAAATGAGCCTGTTACCTTACGGGAAGCCCATTTAAAATGCAACGGTGGTTAAAGGGATCTGCCTCTCCTAATGCCATCGTGAAAATACCTTTATGGAGGCACTGGAATGAAAGCCCAGAGCAGATTTGGGGGAGCAGCCCCGGGACTTGGGAGCACAGCTGTCTGGAATCACAGAATGGTTTGGGTTGGAAGGGATCCTAAAGCTCATCTCGTTCTAAGCCCCTTCTACCAAACCAGAGAAACCCCAGAAAGGCACTAGAATTCCCAGCAAGCCAAGGGGAGTCCTGGAGAACAGCAAAAGTTCCCAGCAAGTCCTGAAAAACCTTCTAGATAGGCTCCAGCCCCACCATCCCTGGAAAGTGCGGGGGGGTTCCTAGAAAATGCGGGGAAATTCAAAGTAGGATCCTAAAACCCTGTGGAGGCTCTCTGGTGCTCCTGGATGATTGGGAGACCTGCAGCCCACTCCCCACCCCAGGGCTGCTGGCTGGGGGGGCCTCATCCAGCTCCAGCTCCATCTCCTCTCCCTGCACCAGCAGCCATGCCCAGAGGAATATTTAGGCAGCACAGAAGGATCCACAGTTGGGAGGGTGGGAACAGCTTCCCAGCACAGAGAAGAAGCCCCAAAAGTTTGGTATCTGTTGGGCTTTCCTATTCCCGCTCCCTGGAGCCGCTCGGGAAGCCCGTCCTCAGCTCCAGCCGGTGTGTGGATGAGAGCATCCCTCCTCTTTCCCGAGGGAGGGATCTTCGCTGAGCCAGGCAGAAAATGCAGCCGCGAGCCCCCAGAAATACCGGTGCAATTACCAAAGCAATTATGTCCTGGCTGCCGCGCAAATCCTGCCCCGTTAATGTCGGCAGCGGGGAGGGGCAGCGGGCGGGTCCTGCATTAATTAAACTTCCCTCGGACAGCCGGAGATGACTGCGGAGAGGCTTTTCTTATCGCTTGTGTTCCCGGAAAATAAATCTCCCGCGCTGCCGGGACTGTCCCTCCATCCCCTGCGATGTGGGGCAGCTCCAGACGCAGGACTGGATGGAGGCAGCATCACAGGGATGGAAAAGCAGTTGGATCCTCCAGAACCCCTTGGGTTTTGTGGTCCCTGTCCCTGGGGACAGAGCTGCATGTGGAGGGAAAGTGGCTGGAGGCATCCCAAGGGGAGCACAACAGGGATGGTGGGGGGGAAGGAACTGGGGAAAAGGGGCCCTGATGGCTGTTACTGGTTGAGATAAAACCCAGGACATGAGGAGATGATGGGGGGATGGAGGAGAAGGGAAGGGGCTGACCTGAGCGGAGGATAATTCCTATTTTTTCACTCTCCTTTGATCCCTCCTCTCTCTGTTGCATGAAGACACTGATGCTTTATGAGGTTTGTTGAGTTCTTTAAGAGTATCTTTTTTTACAGGAATTTTTAAGGCAGGACTGAGGGGACCAAGCTTCTCTCTGGGAGGTGGGGGACATCGGGGTGCAGGGGTGTGGGTCTCCAGCTCTGCCTCCTCCTCACAGGTGGCTTGTGCAGCCTCACAACGCCAAATTAAAATGCAAATATGTCCCTGCCTGCTGGGAACAGATAGTGAACTGCTAAACAGGGAAAAGGCAGTGGGAATAAACAGAGAGAACACTGAGGGGATCTGGGAGAGAGGCTGCTTTTTAATTATTTTCCTCTTTTTTTCTTTCTTTCAGTGAGACTTGGCTGTTTGGTGGGGGATTATTTAATGGGATCTGAAGCAATAAAGGGGGAAGGTGGTGGTTTTGGATTAGGTGGGTGCTGGGGCACAGGTGGCCAGTCCTGGTGGGTGCCACCAGCCCCCAGCACAAGGGTGGGCTGCAGCCTCCATCACCCCATCTCCAATTGCTCTCTGGGGTCTTTTTTTTTTTTTATGACATCCCAACTGGATCATTCCTATGAGAAAAAAACAAAATGGCAGTAGTAGGAGTGAAGAGGACCAGCTGGGGAAAGGACCAGACCCCATCAGAGCCTTCATAGTGTTCCTCTTTTCCTGCACTTTGTCCCCGGTGTTTTGCCCACTGCCTCCTGGTGTGTTTGCTGACGGGCTTCAAGGGCATCAGGAGCCCAAATAAATTGGTGGTGAGCTGCTTCCCTGGTGCTCCTGATGCCCAGAGGCACCACTTGAGGGCTGGGATGGTGGGTGATGCTCAGGGGCAAGGGTATGTGTATTTATGGATGTTTGAATGTGCATCCACACACCCTTGCACCTGAGCAAAGCCCTTTGCATTGATCCATACAGGGACTATACACGTACATCCTCTCTCTATATATGCATATATATATATAAAAAGAAATAAATATATGTATGTGCACACTCATAGATGCATATATATGTATAAAGTATAAATACATACATATGTATGAAGTATAAATATATACATATATAGATATCAATAAATAGATACCTATACAGCTGCAGAGAAAGGTGTGCTCTCCTCATTCAAAAGCAAAGCCACCCTGAGCAGGTTTCTTGCCCTTCCTGCTGCCCCTTACCCAGATCCAAGGGGAAGCAGCGATTTGGGAAATGCCTGGATGGAGGTGCCTGGGGGTGCAGGTGGCAGGACACGAGCTGGGGGCACACAGGCACAGGAGCATCATCAGCCCCTGCAAACAGCGTGGGTTCCCCTGGGTGCTGCCTTCCCAAGGGGTCTTTGAGACCTGAGCTGGATCCATCAGCTGAAATGGGAGGTGATGGGCTGGAAAACCTCTGCTGATGCTTGGTGTCAGACCTTGGGCCTGGTTACAACCAGGAGGAGGGGGTGGGCGAGCAGCCAGAAGAAGGGGGGCAAAACCTGGCAGTGGCTCAGCTGCAGGGACACCCCACACCCAGACTGCCCAAGCTGCCTGATCCCTTTGGATGATCCCTGTTCTTCCCATCTCCCACCTTCACAGCTCCACAGACCAGGAGTCAGGTGCTGCTGGGTCTTATCACAATTATAAAATTTTATTATACCCCTTTCTTACCTTTCCCCCCTCTTTTTCTTCCTTTTTTTTTTCTCCTCCCACAAATATTCATATATGTTAATTGACCGAGGAGGTTTGGCAATTCCAAGCAGGGAAGTCAGCTGTGTTAATTTTACTGCTCGGAGCCACTATCAGCTCAGCAGCTCGTTTAGCCAGACCTGAGTCCTTCAGATAACAGGGCACAGTTAAACCAACTAATGGCATCACCCTCCTGGCCTCTGAGCACATCTCAATTCCCCCATACATACATATGTATATATATGTATATATAAAATCAGCATAGAGCCATCAGGTAAGTTTTAAGGCCACTCAGGGGAGAAATTTTCAAAGCCCCAAGTTGATAAACTCTTTAAAGAGGCTTTTGAAACACCACACACCACCCTGGCCTGTTGCTCCCTGCTGGGGAAACTGAGCCATGGGGGCAGCAAGGATGGGGCTGCACCACTGGTCCCTGCCCACCCACCCTTCATCAGGCTGCCCAGGAGGGGAGGATTTGGGAGGGGGGAGCCCCAGATCCACAGCTTTGACCCCCAAATGCTCAGAGCTTAGGCAGGGGTCAAAGCTGAGCCAAGCCCCCCAGGGCCCTGGCAGTGTGTGTGTCCCCAGTGGATCCCACACCCACCAGGGCTGACCCCCAAACCACTGGAAGCCTCCACCCCGGGTGCCCCAGCAGAGACAGTGCTGCAATGCTGCTTGGTTCAGGCTTTTTGTTTCATTTTTAGGCTTTTTGTTTCGTTTTTTTCTTTTCCGGTCTTTTATTTAAGAAAAAAAAAAAGGAAAAAAAAAAAGAGACACAGTGGTGGGTAACTTCCAATCCAGAAATAATCTGCTGCAGCCTCCCCCTCCCCCTCCACCGGGGGATGCCGGGGGGGTGTCCCTGTCCCCACAGGTGGGTGCCCATGGGACAAGTGCACAGCCTGGGACCCCCAGCCCCACAGCCCTGGTCCCTGGGTGTCCCTGCAGGGGTGACCTGGCTGAGGATGCTCTGAGCTGGGAGAAGGGGTGGCCCTGGGCTGGGGGGGCCTCTCGGGTGAGCCAGAGGGTTTGGGAGCTGCTGCCAGCGCGGGGTGACCGGGAGGCATTGGGTTATGGCAGTCAGAAGGCACCACAGAGGCTGAGCCTGGCTCCGGGCATCCCTGCTGGGCTGGCACTGTGGGAACGGGGCTGGCACTGGGAGACTCAGGCCAGGTTGGGTTGTGGGTGCCCCCACCCAGGCCTGGACCCCCTGGAGCAACTTCCAGTAGTGGAGCCACATTCCAGCACTGGGGGGAAAAGGCTCGCCCTGGAGGTCCCAGCAGGGCTGTTGGGCTGGGGAGTCCAGCAGTGGCCCCACCACAGGGAACAGAAGGGCAGGCAGGGCAGGCAGGCTCACAGGCAGCAAACTTGTTGGCCACCCCCAAAGTGCCCCTGCCTGGGGACCACAGCCCTTCCCAGGCAGCAGGGGAGTGGGACAAGCCTGGCATTTGGGGCCGGGACACAGCAGGCGATGGGGACAAAGGGGCCCCAGACCCGTGGCCACTGGGCAACAGCCCCCCAGCAGCCGCCCTCCCCTCTTGCCTCACTCACCCAGCATCACCCACAGCGTGCGCCAGCGGGCTCCGCATGGGAGGGGACCCCCCAAACACCCCAACAACCACGGGGTGGCAAATCCCTGAACTGGCACTCACCTCCAAAATTGTGCAACTGAGTGCAGCAAAGGCAGGGGGTGGCCTCCAGGAAGCCCCCAGCCACCGCCCCTCTGCTGCACTCCTGGGGGGAGTGGGACATCTCCCCTCTTCCACCCCCTGCGCAGCAGGACCCGCAGCACCATCCTGCCCATTCGCCACAGGACACGCGCACGCACCGAGGGTTTGACCCCATCCATCTCTGCCCTCTCTCGCCCCACTCCCTGCCCCTCACCACAGGCCAGCAGGTTGGGGGGGGGCACGTGTGTGCTGCTGCCTCCCCTGGGAAAACCAGTCGGTAAAGGGCAAGAACAGCAAAAGGCCCCCGGGGGCGCCTTCCGACGGGGTGGGGACGTGAGATGTGCGGAAGAGGGAACGCGCAAGAGAGCCAAATTTTGGGTCTCCAGCCCCAGGGAAGCAGCCGGCGTGGTGTGGCGTAGCGTGGCGTGGCATGGCACGGCGTGGCATGGCGTGGCACAGCGTGGCAGCCCCCTCCCTCCCGCCCCATCCCCTCTGCCCCTGCGTTAAGCGATCTCTTTGATCCTGCGGATGTAGTTGTGAAGCTCTTCGGGGTCTTGCAGCCCCATGTCCTGGCAGACCCACTCCAAGTCCTCCTCATCGGCGATGGGGATGGAGTTGTAGGCCAGCTCGTCGGAGGGCATTGTGGCGAAGGTGGTGAACTTCACCCGCTTCCGTTTGGAGGTGGGTGAGTTGAGGGGGTCCTCGCTCTGGTCCCGTGTGGAGCCCCCCGAGGAACCGTCCCCTCGGCCATGGACCTGGCTCTGCACACTGGTCTGCGAGCTCCCACTGCTGTGGTGGTCCCCATGGCAGCAGGTCTGGACGTTTTCCAGGGGGTTCCCCGGGCTCTCGGGCTGCGGGGAGAGGTCATTGTGAGCCCGCAAGGGCTGCCCGTTGCCCAGGAAGACCCAGTGGTGGGAATGGTCCATGTTGGTCTGGCCTTCGGGCGGGATGCGTTTGTGCCGGTATTTCAGCACAAAGACAATGCAGTTGATGAGGAAGACCAAGATGGCCAGGCAGAAGACACCCAGGAGGGCGTACATGCCTATTTCCAGGTCCGTCAGCCCCCGGGTCACCTGGACAAAGCCGGTGGGGATGGTGGGGAAGTCCTCGGTGGGGTGAGACGCGCTGGACATCCTGCTGTCCTCGCTCGGGTCTGCTTTCCTCTCCACCTCTGCCCGCAGGGTGGTGCTGGCCCCCGTCTCCCCCAGCCCCGGCTTGCTGGGCACGTGGTCATAGTCATAGGTCGGGTCCTCCTCAGACCCAAAGTGGACCCGCACGGTGGCCAAGGCGGTGGAGAGGATGCTCTTGCGCTTGGTCTTCTGGCAGCTCTCGCAGATGACCAGCTCCGCCCGGAGCAGCTCCCCTGCGCCCTCGCCCTCCGCCACCACCAAGGGGAACGCCCGGTCCTGGGTCACCGAGACCACCTTCTCGTCCAGGCTGCTCACCACCAGGTTGTAGTCCTTGGGGTCGTAGAGGGAGAGTGGGGCTGTGGTGCCATCGCTGTAGGAAATCCACAGGCTCAGGAGCGCTTCCTGTGGGACCAACACAGGCACCGGTTGCCCAGCAGGATGCCAGTCCCGCCTGCACCCGTTTGTCCATCCCTCCACCCATCTCTCTTCTTTTGCATCCTTCTCTCTGTCTAACTCACCCTTTTCCCCTCCATTATCCATCCTGCTCCTCCCAAACCTTACTTGTTTTTTCTCTTTAGCCTGTTCTTCCCTCCATGTTCCCCATGCATGCCCAAGACCACCCCAAATCCCAGCCCCAGAGGTGCCAGATGTGGCTACCAGAGCTGTGCTAGGAATTGTATAGGATTTCATCGCTCCCCCTGTCCCCATGGTTGTGTCCCATCCCCAGGTTGGGCAGGGTTGGATCACAGGTCTGTGTGACGTTTTATGGGGTGCTTTGGGGTCACCACTGTGTCAGGAGAACAGTGGGTGCTGTGGGGGCCTAAGCTGAGTGTGGACAGGATTTTGGAGGAGAGGGTTGCAGATGGAGCCCTCACCCCACCCCAGGTTCCCCACCAGCCCCCCCAAGCCTAAATGCACCCCCCCTGCCTCACCTGCTTGAAGAAGCTGAGGGTCTGCTGCACGGACGTCCGGGCGATGATGGTGTGGCTGTTGCCAGGGCTGGGGTGGAGGGACAGCGAGAGGCTGGAGACCACCTGGGCCTTCAGGTCGGTGATGCTGACCTTCTCCTCTGCCACCGTCACCAGTGTCTCACCCAGCACCGCCTCCACGAGCGGGGACACGACCTGCAGGGGACGAGGGTGCCTGTCACCACCTCCTGCCATCCCCAGCCAAGCTGGCAGAGGCGGGGGCAGGCGGCCGGGGGTACCTTGAAGAGCGTGGTGCCCGGCTCCCTCCCGGCCAGCGTGACACTGTCCACCAGGTGGGCCACCCGCGGGTCGTCCACGCGCATGAAGTCACTGACCAGGTCGGTGACCTCCACCAGCCAGTCGGGCCCCAGCATGGTGACCACCTGCTCCGTGCCCTCTGCCGCCGTGGTGTGGAACTGGGTGAAGACCTGCAGCGTGGAATGCTGGTACTGCAGGGCACAGCCCCGGCTCTGCTTCCGCTCCTCCTCGTCCTCCTCGTGCTCGCTGTCCCGCACCGACCTGTGGGACGGGGCAGTGAGTGGGCAGTGCTGCCAAGCTCCCCACTGCCACAGCTCTCCAGCCCCACCCCCAGAAATGGACAGGGCTGGCCGAGCGAGAAAAAATGCAATGTCACCAAAACAATGGTGGTTCCTGGCCAAAAGATGCCCGTTGTCCACAAGGCACTCACAAGGGCTTTAGCAGCATGTGGTACCAGGGTCACCAGCACCTCTGCCCCCTAACCAGCTGAGAGGACAAGGTCTCTAGAGCTCAAAGAAGGGTTAACTTTGGAGCTTGGCTGTTCCCAGTTTCATCCAGGGAAGCTTTGACCATTGCCAATGAGGGATGTTCCCCACCAGCTCCAGCCTTTGACCAACCTCACTGTGGAATTTTCTTCCTTCCATACAAACACACAAATGTCCATGAGCTCCCACCTTTCCACCAGGGACCCCTGAGATGACTCTGGCTCCATCATCTTCAAAACCTCCTCATTAAGCAGCTGAACAAGGCAATTACCCCACTACCACCACCTCCACCTTGCCTTCTCCAGCCTGGACAGGCCCCACACGCGGTGGCTCCACAGCACCCACCTCCTGTCCGGCAGGATGGGCACCCTCCAGCCCTTCACTTGGCTCAGCCGGGCGTCGGAGAGCTCGATGTGCAGAGGCAGTTTGGGCACCCACACCGTCATCTCCAGCGGGGCCGAGAGGTGCTCGTAGGTGAAGGTGACCCGGGCGCTCATGGAGCCCCGCGACTCCTTCCCACTGACGAAGACATAGTCACAGCTGCTGGAAACCTGGGGGAGAAGGGAGGGTGGGAGGGCTGCAGGGGTCCCACAGGCACAACAGAGATCCTGGCAGGAGGCTGCCCAGAGGATGAGAAGTGCTGGAGGAGCAGAATTTCGCTGGCATGTATCCAGTTAATGGCACTCCCAGGAGCAGGGATGCTCTCTCCTCCCCAAGATCCCTGCTCAGAGGCACAGACCCCCACACACCGTGTCCATAATGCAAAGTGTCCCCTGACCCAGGCCCTCCTGCCAGCCCTCACCCACTGCCAGCTCCTCTTGGTGCCTCAGTTTCTCTTTGGCCTCCGCACTGAATTGTACCTTTTTCCACACCCGAGCTAGAGGAACCCCACGGGTGCTTCACAGAGGTTGCAAATTCCTCATCCTGGACATTTGTCCCAAAATCTCCTCCAACAGAGGGCACAGGCAGCGAGCACAGACCAGCCACATGCCCGTCCCCACCGGTGCCTTGTCCCTGTCCCTCCTGCTCACCCCAGAGCGAGTTTCCTGCAGTCCATATGAATCCTCATGTTCGTCTGCTCGCTCTTTCTCTTTTAATTCCCCTTTATGCAAATGCCATTAGTTAAATTCACTATAAAGCAAATACATCCTGCAGGGGGTCACTCGTTACCGACCGACTGAGCCAATTAAGGAGCTCAGAGGACACCACAGCAGCATCACCCGGTGTTCCAGTTTAGGTCACCAGTCAACAGCTCCTTCCCAGTAACGGGGCCAGAAGACAACCAGGCAAAGGGGACTCCAACCTCCCATCTGCAGTGGCCCTATGGCCTGACCTCAACACCCTGTCCCCTCCCTACACCATCAGGGATTGCATCCGAGTTGTCTGATGCCAGGGAAAAACAGAACTCGTTTGCTCAGCCAGCAGCGCAGTCACTCTCAAATGTGCTGAGCATCTCAACAGCACAGAAGGGCTGATTTCCTACAAGCTGCTCTCCCACATGGATTCTCTGATGGCTGATAAGGGGTTGAGGCCACGCTGCATGGTAGCTGGCAGCAGAGGTGATAGCATCCCTGTCTCTCTCCCCACCTATTCTCTGAGCACCTGTGGTCAACCAGATGCAGGAACTTTGCATTTCTGAGCCCACAGCAGGGCCTGACTTCTACAACAGCTCATGTTTTGGTTGCAGAAGCCCACCACAAGGTGCCTGTGGTTCCCTGAGGCCAGTGGAGGAGGCAGAACTCTGGACTTGAGTTCTTCAAGACATCCCTGCTCTCTGGGCACAGGGGGGAAGTGCAATGCAGGAGGGTTTGTTTCTTGTCTTCCTATCAGAGATACCAGCTCAGCAAGTCTGAAAAGACAATCTCATCTCTGGCGAGGCGGCGTCTGAATAAAGATGAGCTCCCGGGTGAATCCTCCAGCAAAGGATGCTTTGGATATTGTGCCATTTATCACAATAAACACATTGGGCTGCTGCTTGCACTACCCTGGCTAATAAACCCCCCGGCATCTTCTCCTGGGGACCACTTGCTTTGCAACTGAGGGGGTTGAAACTACGACAACAAAAAAATCCCTGCACATCAGGCCTGTCCTGATGATGGAGTGACTGCAGATTAGCTTTTAAATGAAGCCCACGCTTGTTCGGAGAAACTTCCCGGATTTGCAGTGGGAAGGGAGAGGCTGAGGTCTGCCTGGGCTCCCGGCCAAGGCACCACTGGCTCTGCTTCTGTGGCCAGGAGCTCCCCCCTGGCACAGCCTCAAGCTGGGATCAAGGGAACACATGTTCTCCACGACCCTCGGGAGTGGGAAGAGCCACCACAGCTGGTGGCACCCCATGTTGTCCCAGGGTCCTGGCGGTGGCAGTGGATGACCAGGGTTCCTGAGGCTCAGTCCCACTGGGCTGACTTGCTCCTGGTGAGGCCCCTGGGGGAGGTGGATGGTGGGCTCCTAAGAAGGTTCACACACAGGTGAGGTTGAGCATCTCCCATTAAGTGTTGCTGGCAGCAGAGGTGACCCTTCCACTCCCTGCATGTCACTCAACACCTACACAGCCCCCAAGGTCACCACACAGGCAGGCAAGGGGGGTTATCTCTACACTACCTTGAGTGATGATGTCCTCCTGCCTGGGCTGAGCATGGGCACCTTTGTCACCCCATGTCACCAGAGAAGGGGATGAGGATGATAACTCCCACCCATACTCTCCCACCATCCTTCACAGTCCCTGGAACCTCCACAGCCACGTCCACACCAGATTCCCAGGACAGATCCCCTCAATGTTACACAAGAGAGCAACCACCACCGAGCCACAGTCAGCGTGGGGAGAAGCAGCTCTCCAGCCCTCCCTCATGTTAAATTATTTACAGTAACAGACAGCACATCCCACTCTGTAAGCTTTGATTTATGTAACAGGTTTATAGCCCTGACACCATAATCATACGCCCCAATCTCAGCAGGTAACTGAGAGCTCCCTCGGAAATGAAGCTCCAACACAAACACAAAATAATTCAGGAAGAAATCGCGCAGGGCTCTGAGCGGGAGGTGAGCTGGGGCCGGAGGGCTGCTCCCTGCATTATTCATCCCGGCTCCTGTGCATGTGTCTGCTCCCCCCAGGTCTGGGGACAGTGTGTAAATAGATTTATGAGTGGAAAGGCAGCACATTAAACAGTTTAAGTGTCTTGGAGTCCATCCTGAAGTGTATTATTGCTCCAGTGTTTTATCACGCTGTGGAGGACTGGTCTCCATAAATTAGACCCGGTGCTGTAAATCCCACAGACTGGAGTTTTAGTCAAGAACTTGGGTAAACAGTTTGTGACACTGCTTGTCACCCACTCACACCCATGGACAGCGGGGACAGCAAGTCCTGGAGGGGACAGGGCTCTGCCCCTCACCCCTGGCTCAGCTGGGAGAGCTGCTGGTGGCTGCTGGCAAAGAAGGGGAGAAGGAGTTATGGTCTGGGGGACACAGAAAAGCCCAGCCCCCCAGCATGGCTCTGTGTCTTTGCCCAACATGGTGGGGACATGGAAAGGGAGGAAGCGCTGGGTGCATGCAGGGAGAGGGGTGGGAGGTGTTTGGGAGAAGGTAATGATGTGTGGGGGTGGATGGATGGAAATGGTGGTAGAATAACATGGACAGGTGGGTAGATGGATACAGTCAGGGACAGAAAAATGTATATGGATGAATGGGTCTGGTGAGGGAAAAATTGGAGGATTTGAGGACCAACTGCTGCCTCGGTGGCGGGGGCTGGTGCGGGGGCACTCACTGCTGCTGCACAGTGAGCCTTTTGCACTGGCCTCATCAGCACCTCTCCCCTGCAGTCCATCTGGCTCCTCTCCCTCAGTCCCCTGTTCCCTCTATTGTCCCCAACTGCCCAGCCCAATCCCAACATCTCATTGGGAACAGCCCCCTGTCCAGCATCCGATCCAAACAGGAGATAAATGTCATCCAGAGACCCAAGTGCAGCCACTGATGGTAACATGCAGCTTACACTGTGAGGCAACAATATTTCCTCTTATCAGCACTCAGTGCTGTGATAACCCATAATTATTGCTGCTGCCTGGTGCCAGCCTGAGCAGCACTGCAGCATCCCACAGCTTCTCCAGGGACAGTGACAAAGTGTCTCGTCCTTCTCCCAACAGATCCCAGGGAGAAGCATGCATGGACTGAATCCACCGAGGGGATGATGCTCGGGATGGCCAGGCTTGTGTGGCACATCAGCTCCCCCCGCTCATTGAGCTCCAGCCCACGCTGCCATTGGAGTCAGCACCCCTGGAAGAAGCTCAGCTCCCTGTGAGGGTCACAAGAGCCCCCTGCCCACACCCACCTTGATGATGTCTTCGTTGTTGGACTTGCACTCGACCATAGCCGAGACGTCCACGACGACGCCACTCAGCTCGATGGCAATGACCTTCACGGGAATGGCCACTGTCCGCCCCGTCAGGATGGCTGTGTTGATGATTTCTGTGTCCTGGGGGTGGGACACAAAGGGGACCATCACATTAGAGGGCAGCCTGTCCCCCCCTGGGATCAGATCCTGGATGGCCCCTGTCATGCTCCAGCCCTGTGGGGGTGGGTGGGATGTATGGATGGGTAGGTGGGATGTATGGATGGGTAGGTAGGATGTATGGATGTGTAGGTGCTATGGGGCAGATGGGCGGGTCAGAGATCCCTCAGGGGTACCCAAGCCCTCAAAGCAGATAACTAAGCAGAGGGCAGGAACCTGCTCACCATGGCCAGGGGCACGATGGCCCTGATGTCCCTCTGGATGACCGTCAGCTCCGTCACCACCTTCTCCAGGTCGGGCGGGGGGTTGCGGCCGCGGTAGTCGATGTGCCACATGATGCGGCGCGTCACCGACTGGCTGGTGAAGTTCTCCATCTCGAAATCCAGCTGCATGATCTCAGAGGAGTCATCCCCATCCCTGGGCAGGGGAACAGGAGGGGACACGGTGAGCTGGGTGTGCCAGGGCCCGCAGACACCCCAGGATCAGTGCTGGGCAGTCCCCAGCATCCCCAGCAGGTCTCCTTGGTGTCCCCATGCCTGTCAAGGGGGACTGTACTGTGGCTGCCACCAAACCCAGCAGCCTTGACACCCACCTCTGCCAGGGGCTGCTCTGACGGGAGCCTGCAGATTCCTATGAGACCCTTCCCAGTGGGAGAGAGAAATGTTTTTCACTGCCTCTTGCCAGCAGTTGAAAAGCTTCGTCAGCTCCCCAGGGGCTGCTGGGTGATATATTATCACAGGGTGAGCATGTGGCTACAGTCCCAGGGGACAGGGGGTGGCTGCAGGTGCTGTCCTCGTCTCCCTGGCTCCGTTTTCCCAGCAGTGTGGTTGGATTTACTGCCCTGGGCTGCTCCTGCCTGCACACTCATTTCCCACAGGTCAGACCCCAAGTGTCCCACACCCAGAGTGCTCAGGGATGGCAAATAAGTCCCTATAGAAGGCTCAGTCCAAGCTGTGGACTTTACAGTCCCTTCCAAGTGGATCACATGGGGAAACTGAGGCACAGGAGAAAGAGGTTCAACCACACAGCAGATGGGACAGTGCTGGGACTCGGGGCAGGGCTATCCCCAGCCTGTGAGCACAGCCATGGGGATGGGGGAGGTAGATGGGACCAGCAGGGAATAACGGGCCTGAAACCATCAGCTCATCAAACACACACAAATTAATGCCACTGCTGAGGACAGAAGGACATGGAGCTAATGGAAAGGGATTGAACTCTGGGGCATCCCCGAGGCAGGACAGGATAGAAGAAGAGCATTGCCAAATCCTGCACATGGTGCCAGTCTAATGGGATATTCTGCTGTCCCTCTGCATCATGGCTTGGACAGTCTGATGGCCACAGCATAAATCACTCTTACACCCCAATCCTACAAGCAAACCTCCACAGAGGTGGTCCTGCCCTCCCATCTCTTCCTCCAACCTGCAAATCCATTGGGAGGACTTGGGATTCAATGCTCCCCTCCCAAAGTCAAACTTCTGCATTGTTCCCCATAAACAGAGCCACGGAGGACACCCTGGAGCCCCCACAAACCACAGCACTGGCAAAAGCTCCCCAGAGCTGGGTGGGGGGAGAGGGGAGGAAAAGTGAAATCACTGTGGAAAGGGAAGCCAGGACTGGCTCCACTCTCATCTCACAGTGCAGCAGCCACTGAGAAAATCCCATCGATCCAGGGATGCAGGATACAGTCGGGTTTCACTCTGATCAATACCTAATGAGTGAAAGGGAGCAGAGAAAGAGGAGAGCAAGAAGCTGGAGCTGCTCCAGGCCATGGCAAGCCCTGATCCCTGATCCCACAGCAGCGATGATGGGCTCTGCAGTGGAGCTGCCACACAGGGGCTGGTGAGGTCCTGGCTGTGCCCCCAAGGCAGGTAGAGGGGCACAGGGGGAATAGCCAAAGGCCTCCTGGTCTGAAGAAGGGGATTTGGCTGCTCACTCTCTCTTCCAAGGCAGAAGTGTTAAACACAGCCAGGAAGAGCCAGGTTCAGAGGCAAAGCAGAGTTGCAGCTTCATGCCAGAGGCAAACCAGTGCTGGAACTCCTCACCATGGGGTGCCCAGAGGCATCCCAGGAACCCTGACGGGGCCAGCCCCCATCTTCTGCCTTCACCAAGCATCATCTGCTCTCAGCCACAGCAGAGACAAAAGCCAGGCTGCCCAGATTGGGGGCATAATTCAGGATGCAGCTGCAAAACATCCCAAACTGCCCATTATCACCCCAAAGCTCAGGGCTCTCACCTCCTCCCTGCACTGCCAGCGCTGCCAAAAGCCCCCAGAGCCCCGGCGAAACAAACGCCTCTGTTTGCACAGCCCGGAGGGCAACACGGCTTTGAGTCATTCATACTCTCCATTCCGTTAATATTTGATGGAGTTGTTTGTCTAAAAGGTGATTGTAATCACTTTAAATTCCTCCTCCGTCTCTAACCTTTGCAGGCTGATTGGAAGCAGCGGTGGCATCAGGAGAGGGGGAAGGGGGAGAGGATCCCGCTGCTGGCAGCTCTGGTATCCCTGTGCTGTGCAGAGGACGGGGGGGCTCATGGCTCTGGGGACATTCCAATATCAGACACGGGGCCATGGGCTCAGATGCTGTGGGGCAAAGGAAAATCCACCTTCCGGATAAGCCCTTTGGAGGGGGTGCTGCAGAGAGCTTTTGAGGTCACATTTGGAGCACTCAGAGCTGAGGATCTTTCTGCAAGAGCCTGTCCCCGGCTTTGCTCAGTGTTGGGGTGGGGGGCAGAGATATGGGGAGGGAGACATGGATATGTTCCTGCCCCAGAGGGGATGTGCTCATCAACTTGCTTTAACCTGGCTCCTGGAGACACTCATGTCCCTTTTCCCAAAGACACAGTGGTGGAGATATCACAGCCTGGGAATGATTGGTTTCCAGCACTTCAGAATCTTTCCCGCTGGTGTTTTTGACCCCATGCCCGTCCCCTGCCCTTGCCTGCTGTGTCCTGCCAGTCCCATGTCTCCCCTTCTCCAAGCTGAGCAGCCTCTGGCTTTTCAACTTGGCTTTGTGGGTCCTCTCTCCTTCAGATCATTCCAATTTATATCCCCCGAGTTCTCCTCAACTGATCTGAGCCTTTCCCAGAGCCCCAGGAATGGGCTCATATTGAGCAGGGCAGAACTGCCCTGTCTCAGGTGCTGACTTGGTTTGTGCTCCCATTCCAACACTCATCCATCACCTCAGGGTTCAGATGGGACCTTGCCTGGGGACTGCTTCTCTTCCTTCCCAGAAGAGACACCAGGATAGTCAGCAAACAGCTGCTGCCTCTCATGGCATTAGAAGTCATTAAAAAATTTAAGTATTTCCACCCCAAAGTGGGGGATCCCCCATGGCTTCACAATTCAGCCCTAAAATCCACCCCACCTGCCTGTCAGCATCTGACACAGCCAGGCAATCCCAGCTCAGAGCCAGGGATGCAGCTGCCAATCTGTACCGATGACTGACGAGTGCATTGCCTGAGCCCCAGGGACCAGATGCCACCTGAACGTGCCACCTCACACAGTCCTTGGGCACAAACCTGCCCACAAACCTTCCCACCTTGGGCCACAAAATCCACCTTTTCCCTCCCCTCACCCAGCTGCACAGTGCCAGCCAAGCTTAGAAATCACACACAACATTAAGCCACTTCTCATGTTGCTGCAGGACCTGCCCCGACCTCAGCTGGGCTGAGGGTTTGACCCTAAAATCGCTCATCCTTCCTCAGTGCCCCCCAGTCTCACATTCCAGGCCGTGCCTCAGTTTTTCCTGCCAACACCCATGTGGCACTGCAGCCACCCAGACACCCAGGTGGGGGGCAAAGGGAGAACCCCTCCAAGCCAAATCCCAGCGATTTCCCCAGCACCCCCAGAGGTGAATCCCTTACCTGGGCCCGGCACCATCCACCCTGGACACATCGACAGTGGCAGTGGAGTGTTTGCCACCCGTCAGCAGCTCCGAGCTCACCAGCCACTGCCCACTCCTCGACTTGGTGCTGAGCAGGTTGACACCTTTCTTGGCCTTCACCCTGCAGAGAGCAACAGTCAGGGCTGGACCCTCACCCCAGACACCCCTGGATCGCCCTGGACACCCTGTCATAGGCACAGGGGAATTTTTTGCCCCAATCCTTCCTGGCTGTCAGAAACATCATCCGGGCTGGCAGCAACCTCGTGGGACTGAGCCCAGCCCAGCTTCTATTTTTCAGAGTATTTGGTCCCCCAGGGCTGCCCTTGTGGGACTGGGCATCCCCAGGGCAAATGACAGAAGATCCTGGAGCACTGCATCCCCCATGCCAGGGGCTTGCTGCTGGTCCAGAGGTCACAAGAACACTTGTAAATGCTCTTTGAAGAGACGTGGCCAGGGCTTGTACCCCCATCTTTAGGGACATGCAGCAAGAGAGGGTTCCCCTGCACACTGCCCCATAGTGGGGTGCTGAGCACCCACTGCCCTTTCTGCTCCCACCTGGTTCTGGGGCAGGATGAGGGGACACAGGAAGCCTCCTCTCACTCCACAGCAGCCCCATGGCCATACCATACCTTGTCCCCAAAGTGGCTGTGAATAAACCCACATTGCTGGCAGAATCCCAGTGCAACTGGGAACACTGGGAGAGCAAAGGCAGCAGTCCATAGTGCCAGTGCAGAGACGGAAATCCTGCATGGACAGCCACTCTAAGAAGCCCCCACTGCAAAAGCCCCAAAACTGCAAAACCACATGCCGGCTGATCCCCTGGCCTCTCTCACCTTCCCAAAGTCCTGCCAGACCTCATGCAGCATCCAGCAGGCCCCATAAGCACCATATGCCCTCCCCACCCTCTCCCTTGTGCCTAGATGGAACAACCACTCCTTGGAAAGGCGGCTGCTCCCGGAGTGGGGACAGCTCCAGGGCTTTACCTGAGCGTGAAATGCTCCACCGTGGAGTTGGACATCAGGTAGAGGAGGATGCTCAGCACCTCTCCCGGCTTGAGGGGCTTGTCGGGCAGGCGGATGAAGATGTTGCCGTCCAGCCGGTGCTCCTGCATGGGCTGCCCCGGCGGGGGCTGCAGGAGGCTGACGCTGCCGATGCGCAGCAGCGGGTGCTGCGTGGGACCCTCAGTCCTGGCCCCCCCGGCGCCGCGGCGCGGGACCGTGTCCCCAAGGCACTGGCCGGCCCCGTCGGGGGCGTGCAGGGTGTAGTACAGCTCGGCCTGCTGGCTCTCGCCCGGCACCTCCAGGCTCTCGGGGCTCTTCCTCCTGCCCAGCGGCATGGCCGAGGGGCCGAACCAGGCGTGGGGCAGCTCCGCCTGCACCAGGCACATGGCCAGGCTGCCCCGCAGCCGGCACGAGCTCTTGATCTCCCGGGCGTCACGGAAGGCGTGGAGCCGCACGCAGGGCAGCCGGTCGGTGACGTCGAAGTCGTCCCAGTCCCGGCCGGCCACGTAGAAGAGCACTTGGACCACGGGCTGGCTGGCCACCAGCCGGGGCTGGATGATGAAGGCGCGCACCTTCCAGTTGACGGTGAGGCGGTCGGGGACCTCCAGGGTGCTGGAGGGCTGCAGGTGCTCCTTGGGCAGCACCAGCCCCGTGCTGAAGGGCCCCAGGGTGACGTTGAGGACGGGCAGCTCCTTGGTCTGGAAGACGACGAAGGGCTCGGAGCGCTGCAGAGGGGCGCTGCCGTTGCCCGCCGGGCCGGCTCCCACCTCCTTGAGGAAGAAGGCCAAGCGGGTGTTGGACAGGCGGTAGCTCACGGGCAGCAGGATGGCACCGGGGGGCTCGGCGGGCTCAGGGCTGGGCGCTGGCCCCTTGGCGTGGGCTGCAAAGGGGATGGAGAGTGCAGGTTAGTGTGGGGCACCCCCCTCCAGAACAGCTCCTGAGCAGGAAAAACAGATCCAGGCAGGAGTGGTCCAGCCCTGCAGCAAGAAGGAGCTGGAGCTTCAGCCCTCATAGCCCTCACAAGGGCAGCAAGAGCCTGGCTGGGTTTCTGTCCTGCAAAACCAAAAATGCAAAAGACCCCCCCAGGACCTCGAGCATGGTTGTGCCTCCTGATGGGTGGCACCAGCCTCACCAAACCCACCCTTGGCATGGGATGGGGTGTCCAGCGAGGATGGATGCTCAGGGGCTGCCCAAGGCTGGGCCAGGGTGTGTTGAAACCACATCCAGCCTCGTACTGTCCCTGGGGAGCCCAACACTGGTCACTCACCCTGGCACCCATGCCAAGGCACTGGCTGAAACAGCACAGACCCACTTACAGAAACAGGGCATACCTGGCTTCATTCCTGCTTCCAAACCCACCGAGAAAAGGATGAAGAGTTTCTCCAGAGGCTTGTTACCAACAGTTAAGTCCAGATTAATTTTTGGGTGGCAGATCCCACCACGTGTCTATCACCAGGGCTTTCCTCCTTCTTTTAGCACCCAGGTCACACGAGGAAGGTGGCTAAATCAGACCCCAGATCTGCTCTATCCCCACAGGCTGCCTGTAAGGGTGTCACAGCCAGCCTGTCACCCATCACTACCCAGGGCTGCCACCCACACAGTGCTGTCCCCATGCGACAAAGCTGGCCCAGACCACATTTTTCCAGACACGGACATGGCCTGGTGGGAAAGCGATGCAGATGATGTTGGTGCCGCCTTGTGCAAACCTCAGCAGTGCCCAGGTGTGGCGGCCCTTAGGAAATCTCTGCTGTCCTTCCTTTTGATCGTTTTGCCTTAAAAAAGAGAGTAACTCCACTACTGGCAGAGCAGGCAGCCACTGCCAGCCACACACTCCTGAGGGTCCAAGCTGCCCAAGCCCCTCAGAGGGAGCCAGTTATCCCACTGCCACGGCCAGCAAGAGGGGAGAAAACCCACGGAGATGCTCCTGCTCAAGCAGATCCTACGAAAGGCGGCTGGTGTGGAGCCGGCCGACGGCACGCGCTGCGCTGGCAGCTGCGGGAGCCTGGAAGACATCTCAAGGTCTTTGCATACTCCATCGGCTGCCAGAAATTCCCAGGAGGCCTGGGTACCCCCCCACTCCCCTCGGCTCTCCG
Source organism: Neopelma chrysocephalum (assembly GCF_003984885.1). Lineage (NCBI taxonomy): Eukaryota > Metazoa > Chordata > Aves > Passeriformes > Pipridae > Neopelma > Neopelma chrysocephalum. The sequence goes on along the minus strand of NW_020897744.1, from coordinate 3,247,016 downwards.
CCAGCCCCCCGCAGCCCCGTTCCCAACGCTGATTGCAACCGCTCCCAAGCGGCTCCCGAGCGGCGGAGCCCAAATTACCCGTGTCAAACGGCAGGGAAAGGTGCGGATGTGACGGCTCGGCTCCCGGGAATGACTCAGTCCCCTTCCTGACAGGGGCTTTGGAGCGTGTCAGGACCCTGAGGCTTTTTCCAGCTGGGAGAGTGGCCTCAGACAAGCTCCCCAGGGCTGACGGGACGCAGGAACCCCCAGCCCACCCGAGGCACTCTCTGCTGCAGGGCACAGAGGGGTTAAGCAGCTTAGAGGGCTCATAAAAGGATTAGCACTTGATATGGGACAGGCGGCATTCACAGCTACATCTCCTGGGATGAAAGTTGTCCAAGAGCCAGGTGGAGAATTCCCCTGGGCTGGGCGAATGCTGGGGACACGCTGCCGGCACCACCGTGTCAGCACCACCACAGGCACAGCTCCAGCCTTTGTCACCCCATCCCAGTTGCCTTATCTGTTTTCCCATCTCCTAGAGAGACAGGAGCTGCAGGAGAGGTGCTGAGCCTGGGAAAACACCCATGGGTGCCCCTCTGATCAGCAATAACCAGCAGCGAGGGGTTTTCTGCTCCTCTGGCTCACGGAGGTTGTTTTCTGCTGCGAAACATGAAGGTTTGCATCCTCCCTGCCATCCTCAACAACTAGGAAAAGGGATTATTTCCAAAGTATGAGATTATTCGTGGAAAAGGATCCACCAGCTGGAGCAACATGAGCAGGACAGCTTGGGTGAGGTACCGGCAGGACCGATGGAGGCACGGACAGCAGGGGCTTTGTTCACCCGCTCACTGAAACAGCATCAGTCTCTACTCCTTAAAAACCACTGGGGTTTGTGGAAGGATCAGGTCATTTCACAAAGAAAACCCACACAAACCCCAACCAACTCAATGTCCAGAACAGCCCCAAGCAAAATCTACCCTTGGGGTGGTGCAAAATGCCCAGAGTCACCACCTGCCCCTCGAGTGTGGGACACAAGAACCTCTGTGCCCCCCCGGCGAGCACCAAGCACCGCGGTGAGGGGCAGCCACTGCCACCCACCACACTGGGAAAGCTAAAGCAGCTGGGTTTGGCTGCAATTTGGCTTGTGGCAGAGACCCCCGGAAAGCAGCTTCTTCCTCCTTGCCACGGGGATTCTCTGATGGCCAAGAAGGGTTGTGTGCTGCCCCTCTCAAACATGTCCTGGGCACCCTGCTCGACTCAGACAAAGCACTCTGGTGCCAAACCCTACTGGGATGGGGACACCCAGGGTGGCCCTGTCACCAAGCCCAGCACCTTGGCCATGACAGACAGGGGAAGGGACGGGGACAAGCTGGGATGGAGATTAATGGGATGGCCATGATTAGTTCCGTGCCGGCAAATTGCCGGCACCCAGAGAAGCGATTTCCTTCCACAGACAAAATGCATTTAAACGATGCTATAATATGTTGCTGGGAGGGGGACAGGACCGGTGCCTCCGTTCCCTGGCCATAAACTCATCCTGCCAGGAGAGGGTCTAACCCAGCCTGAGGTGGGTGCCAGGATGGGGGAATCACCCAGCCCAGCCCAGCCCAAGCCTCCACACCAGGGTGGTGAGGGAAGGAGAAGGGAGTCAGGAGATGCATGGAGCTATGGATGCAGCTGCTGGCTAGATAGCAAGGAAAAAAGGGTGGATAAGGATACATAAACCAGCAGAGAGAATGGAGGGTGCATGGATGGATTGAAGGTGGATCAGAAAGAGCTGGACAGCAAGAGAACAGCTCTAGGATGAGAGAGAAGAGGTGATGGATGGAAGAATGCACGGAGAGAAGGATGGATGGAGAGCACAGTGGCTCAGGGGAAGGGAAGGGAAGGGAAGGGAAGGGAAGGGAAGGGAAGGGAAG